>NC_044556.1:62720055-62754472 GCF_007565055.1 Rhinopithecus roxellana
GGGCGAGGGTGAAAAAGAAAATCTCCCATAATAACTGGAGAGAAGCCTTTTGAGAAACTGCGAAGGGAAGGGAGCAAACTCACAGAGTACACGTTCTCTTCAGTGATCAGTTGCAACACAGTGTCTGAGAAATCTGCAGAGACTATCATGAGCGCAGGAAGCTTACGGTGACAAAGGAAATAACTCAGTTGAAAACTAGAAAAGGTTTCTAGAAACTCTTGGTGATGTGTGAATTCATCTCACAGAGTTACACTTATGTTTCGTGGAGCAGTCCATTAAACACTGTTTTGAGGAAACTGAGAAGGGCTCTTGGATCGCATTGAGGCCACGCTGATAAAGGAAATTTCATCCGTTCAAAACGTGAAAGAAGCTTTCTGAGAAACTCTTCTGATCGTGTGAGTTCATCTCACAGACTTATAACTTAAACCTCAGGAAGCAGTTTGCTATCACTGTTTTCGGGGAATCTTTAAAGTGAACTTGGGAGCCCTAAAGGGGCCATGGTGAAAAAGGAAATCTCCTCACATAATAACTAGAGAGAAGCTTTCTAGAGATTGCTTTCTGATGTTGGACTTCACTCACAGAGTTCCACCCTTCCTTCTTGGAACAGTTTGCTAACACTGTTGTCCTGGATTCTGCAAAGTGATATTTGGGAGCCATTGAGGGCTATGGTGAAAAAGCAAATATCCTCCCATAATAACTGGAGAGAAGCTCTCTGAGAAACTCATTGCCATTGTGAATGCAACTCACAGAGTTACACGTTTCTCCTCAGTGATCAGTTTGCTAACACAGTTTTCTAGAAATCTGCAGTTAGATACTTCATAGCGCAGTGAAGCTTACGGTGACAAAGGAAATATACTCAGTTGAAAACTAGAAAGAAGCTTTCTTAGAAACTTCTGGTGTGATGTGTGAATTCATCTCACAGAGTTACACTTATGTTTCGTGGAGCAGTCCATTAACACTGTCTTTGAGGAAACTAGAAGGGCTCTTTGGATCGCATTGAGGCCTACGCTGATAAGGAAATTTCATCCGTTCAAAACGTGAAAGAAGCTTTCTGAACACTTCTTTCTGACTTGTGAGTTCATCTCACAGACTTATAACTTAAACCTCAGGAGCAGTTTGTATCACTCTTTTCGTGGAATCTTTAAAGTGATACGTGGGAGCCCAGATAGGGGCCCATGGTGAAAAAGGAAATCTCCTCACATATAACTAGAGAGAAGCTTTCTAGAGATTGCTTTCTGATGTGTGACTTCACTCACAGAGTTCCACCCTTCCCTTCTTGGAACAGTTTGCTACCCTGTTGTCCTGGATTCTGCAAATTGATATTTGGAGTCATTGAGGGCTATGGTGAAAAAGCAATATCCTCCCATAATAACTGGAGAGAACTCTCGGAGAAACTGCATTGCCTGTGTGAATGCAACTCACAGAGTTACACGTTTCTCTCAGTGATCAGTTTGCTAACACAGTTTTCTAGAACTGCAGTTAGATACTTCATAGCGCAGTGAAGCTTACGGTGACAAAGGAAATATACTCAGTTGAAAACTAGAAGAAGCTTTCTTAGAAACTTCTTGGGATGTGTGAATTCATCTCAAGAGTTACACTATGTTTCGGGAGCAGTCCATTAACACTGTCTTGAGGAAACTGAGAAGGGCTTCTTGGGATCGCATTGAGGCCTACGCTGAAAAGGAAATTCATCCGTTCAAAACGTGAAAGAAGCTTTCTGAACACTTCTTTCTGATCTGTGAGTTCATCTCACAGACTTTAAATTAAACCTCAGGACCAGTTGCTATCACTCTTTTTCGTGGAATCTTTAAAGTGATACTTGGGAGCCCAGAATAGGGGCCATGGTGAAAAAGGAAATCCCTCACATAATAACTAGAGAGAAGCTTTCTAGAGATTGCTTTCTGAGTGTGATCACTCACAGAGTTCCACCCTCCCTTCTTGGAACAGTTTGCTACCTGTTGTCCTGGATTCTGCAAAGTGATATTTGGGAGCTCATTGAGGGCTATGGTGAAAAAGCAATACTCCCATAATAACTGAGAGAAGCTTCTGAGAAACTGCATTGCCATGTGTGAATGCAACTCACAAGTTAAACGTTTCTCTTCAGTGATCAGTTTGCTAAAACAGTTTTCTAGAAATCTGCAGTTAGATACTTCATAGCGCAGTGAAGCTTACGGTGACAAAGGAAATATACTCAGTTGAAAACAGAAAGAAGCTTTCTTAGAAACTTCTTGGTGATGTGTGAATTCATCTCACAGAGTTACACTATGTTTCGTGGAGCAGTCCATTAACACTGTCTTTGAGGAAACTGAGAAGGGCTTCTTTGGATCGCATTGAGGCCTACGCTGATAAAGGAAATTTCATCCGTTCAAAACGTGAAAGAAGCTTTCGAGACACTTCTTTCTGACTGGTAGTTCATCTCACAGACTTATAACTTAAACCTCAGGAGCAGTTTGCTATCACTGTTTTCGTGGAATCTTTAAAGTGATACTTGGGAGCCCAAATAGGGGCCCATGGTGAAAAAGGAAATCTCCTCACATAATAACTAAGAAGAAGCTTCTAGAGATTTTTTCTGATGTGTGACTTCACTCACAGAGTTCCACCTTCCCTCTTGGAACAGTTTCTACCACTGTCCTGGATTCTGCAAAGTGATATTGGGAGCTCATTGAGGGCTATGGTGAAAAAGCAATATCCTCCCATAATAATGGAGAGAAGCTCTCTGAGAAACTGCATTGCCATGTGTGAATGCAACTCACAGAGTTACACGTTTCTCTTCAGTGATCAGTTTGCAACACAGTTTTCTAGAAATCTGCAGTTAGATACTTCATAGCGCAGTGAAGCTTACGGTGACAAAGGAAAATACTCAGTTGAAAACTAAAGAAGCTTTCTTAGAAACTTCTTGTTGATGTGTGAATTCATCCACAGAGTTACACTTATGTTTCGTGGAGCAGTCCATTAACACTGTCTTTGAGGAAACTGAGAAGGGCTTCTTTGGATCGCATTGAGGCCTACGCTGATAAAGGAAATTTCATCCGTTCAAAACGTGAAAGAAGCTTTCTGAGAAACTTCTTTCTGATCTGTGAGTTCATCTCACAGACTTATAACTTAAACTCAGGAAGCAGTTTGCTATCATCTTTTCGTGGAATCTTAAAGTGATACTTGGGAGCCCAGAATAGGGGCCCATGGTGAAAAAGGAAATCTCCTCACATAATAACTAGAGAGAAGCTTTCTAGAGATTGCTTTCTGAGGTGGGACTCATCTCACAGAGTTCCACCCTTCCCTTCTTGGAACAGTTTGCTAACACTGTTGTCCTGGATCTGCAAAGTGATATTTGGGAGCTCATTGGGGGCTATGGTGAAAAAGAATATCCTCCCAAATAACTGGAGAGAAGCCTCTGAGAAACTGCATTGCCATGTGTGAATGCCAACTCACAGAGTTACACGTTTCTCTTCAGTGATCAGTTTGCTAACACAGTTTCTAGAAATCTGCAGTTAGATATCATAGCGCAGTGAAGCTTACGGTGACAAAGGAAAATACATCAGTTGAAAACTAGAAGAGGTTTCTTAGAAACTTCTTGGTGAGTGTGTGAATTCATCTCACAGAGTTACACTTATGTTTCGTGGAGCAGTCCATTAACACTGTCTTTGAGGAAACTGAGAAGGGCTTCTTTGGATCGCATTGAGGCCTACGCTGATAAGGAAATTCATCCGTTCAAAACGTGAAAGAACGTTCTGAGAAACTTCTTTCTGATCTGTGAGTTCATCTCACAGACTATAACTTAAACCTCAGGAAGCAGTTTGCTACACTGTTTTCGTGGAATCTTTAAAGTGATACTTGGGAGCCCATAATAGGGGCCCATGGTGAAAAAGGAAATCTCCTCACATAATAACTAGAGAGAAGCTTTCTAGAGATTGCTTTCTGATGTGTGACTTCATCTCACAGAGTTCCACCCTTCCCTTTTGGAACAGTTTGCTACCACTGTTGTCCTGGATTCTGCAAAGTGATATTTGGGGCTCATTGAGGGCTATGTGAAAAAGCAATATCCTCCCATAATAACTGGAGAGAAGCTCTCTGAGAAACTGCATTGCCATGTGAAGGCAACTCACAGAGTTACCGTTTCTCTTCAGTGATCAGTTTGCTAACACAGTTTTCTAGAAATCTGCATTAGATATTCATAGCGCAGTGAAGCTTACGGTGACAAAGGAAATATACTCAGTTGAAAACTAGAAAGAAGCTTTCTTAGAAACTTCTTGGTGATGTGTGAATTCATCTCACAGAGTTACACTTATGTTCGTGGAGCAGTCATTAACACGGTCTTTGAGGAAACTGAGAAGGGCTTCTTTGGATCGCATTGAGGCCTACGCTGATAAAGGAAATTTCATCCGTTCAAAACGTGAAGAAGCTTCTGAGACACTTCTTTCTGATCTGTGAGTTCATCTCACGAACTTATAACTTAAACCTCAGGAAGCAGTTTGCTATCACTCTTTTCGTGGAATCTTTAAAGTGATATTGGGAGCCCAAATAGGGCCCATGGTGAAAAAGGAAATCTCCTCACATAATAACTAGAAGAAGCTTTCTAGAGATTGCTTTCTGATGTGTGACTTCATCTCACAGAGTTCACACTCCCTTCTTGGAACAGTTTGCTACACACTGTTGTCCTGGATCTCTGCAAAGTGATATTTGGGAGCTCATTGAGGCCTATGGTGAAAAAACTATCCCCATAATAACTGGAGAGAAGCTCTCTGAGAAACTGCATTGCCATGTGTGAATCCAACTCACAGAGTTACACGTTTCTCTTCAGTGATCAGTTTGCTAACACAGTTTTCTAGAAATCTGCATTAGATACTTCATAGCGGTGAAGCTTACGGTGACAAAGGAAATATACTCAGTTGAAAACTAGAAAGAGAGTTCTTAGAAACTTCTTGGTGATGTGTGAATTCATCTCACAGAGTTACACTTATGTTTCGTGGAGCAGTCCATTAACACTGTCTTTGAGGAAACTGAGAAGGGCTTCTTTGGATCGCATTGAGGCCTACGCTGATAAAGGAAATTTCATCCGTTCAAAACGGTGAAAGAAGCTTTCTGAGAAACTTCTTTCTGATCTGTGAGTTCATCTCACAGACTTATAACTAAAAACCTCAGGAAGCAGTTTGCTATCACTTTTTCGTGGAATCTTTAAAGTGAACTTGGGAGCCCATAATAGGGGCCCATGGTGAAAAAGGAAATCTCCTCACATAATAACTAGAGAGAAGCTTTCTAGAGATTGCTTTCTGATGTGTGACTTCATCTCACAGAGTTCCACCCTTCCTCTTGGAACAGTTTGCTACACTGTTGTCCTGGATTCTGCAAAGTGATATTGGGAGCTCATTGAGGGCTATGGTGAAAAAGCAAATATCCTCCCATAATAACTGGAGAGAACTCTCTGAGAAACTGCATTGCCATTGTGAATGCAACTCACAGAGTTACACGTTTTCTCAGTGATCAGTTTGCTAACACAGTTTCTAGAAATCTGCAGTTAGATCTTCATAGCGCAGTGAAGCTTACGGTGACAAAGGAAATATCCTCAGTTGAAAACTAGAAAGAAGCTTTCTTAGAAACTTCTTGGTGATGTGTGATTCATCTCACAGAGTTACACTTATGTTTCGTGGAGCAGTCCATTAACACTGTCTTTGAGGAAACTGAGAAGGGCTCTTTGGATCGCATTGAGGCCTACGCTGAAAAGGAAATTTCATCCGTTCAAAACGTGAAAGAAGCTTTCTGAGACACTTCTTCTGATCTGTGAGTTCACTCACAGACTTATAACTTAAACCTCAGGAGCAGTTTGCTATCACTGTTTTCGTGGAATCTTTAAAGTGATACTTGGGAGCCCAGAATAGGGGCCCATGGTGAAAAAGGAAATCTCCTCACATAATAACTAGAGAGAAGCTTTCTAGAGATGCTTTCTGATGTGTGACTCATCTCACAGAGTTCCACCCTCCTTCTTGGAACAGTTTGCTACACTGTTGTCCTGGATTCTGCAAAGTGATATTTGGGACTCATTGAGGGCTATGGTGAAAAAGCAAATATCCTCCATAATAACTGGAGAGAAGCTCTCGGAGAAACTGCATTGCCATTGTGAATGCAACTCACAGAGTTACACGTTTCTCCCAGTGATCAGTTTGCTAACACAGTTTCTAGAAATCTGCAGTTAGATACTTCATAGCGCAGTGAAGCTTACGGTGACAAAGGAAATATACTCAGTTGAAACTAGAAAGAAGCTTTCTTAGAAACTTCTTGGTGATGTGTGAATTCATCTCACAGAGTTACACTTATGTTTCGTGGAGCAGTCCATTACAACTGTCTTTGAGGAAACTGAGAAGGGCTTCTTTGGATCGCATTGAGGCCTACGCTGATAAAGGAAATTTCATCCGTTCAAAACGTGAAAGAAGCTTCTGAGACACTTCTTTCTGATCTGTGAGTTCATCTCACAGACTTATAACTTAAACCTCAGGAGCAGTTTGCTATCACTCTTTTCGTGGAATCTTTAAAGTGATTACTGGAGCCCAGAATAGGGGCCCATGGTGAAAAAGGAAATCTCCTCACATAATAACTAGAGAGAAGCTTTCTAGAGATTGCTTTCTGATGTGTGACTTCATCCACAGAGTTCCACCCTTCCCTTCTTGGAACAGTTTGCTACCCTGTTGTCCTGGATTCTGCAAAGTGATATTTGGGAGCTCATTGAGGGCTATGGTGAAAAAGCAATATCCTCCCATAATAACTGGAGAGAAGCTCTCTGAGAAACTGCATTGCCATGTGTGAATGCAACTCACAGAGTTACACGTTTCTCTTCAGTGATCAGTTGCTAACACAGTTTTCTAGAAATCTGCAGTTAGATACTTCATAGCGCAGTGAAGCTTACGGTGACAAAGGAAATATACTCAGTTGAAAACTAGAAAGAAGCTTTCTTAGAAACTTCTGGTGATGTGTGAATTCATCTCACAGAGTTACACTTATGTTCGTGGAGCAGTCCATTAACACTGTCTTTGAGGAAACTGAAAGGGCTTCTTTGGATCGCATTGAGGCCTACGCTGATAAAGGAAATTTCCCGTTCAAAACGTGAAAGAAGCTTCTGAGACACTTCTTTCTGATCTGTGAGTTCATCTCACAGACTTATAACTTAAACCTCAGGAAGCAGTTTGCTATCACTCTTTTCGTGGAATCTTTAAAGTGATACTGGGAGCCCAGAATAGGGGCCCATGGTGAAAAAGGAAATCTCCTCACATAATAACTAGAGAGAAGCTTTCTAGAGATTGCTTTCTGATGTGTGACTTCATCACAGAGTTCCACCCTTCCCTTCTTGGAACAGTTTGCTACCTGTTGTCCTGGATTCTGCAAAGTGATATTTGGGAGCTCATTGAGGGCTATGGTGAAAAAGCAATATCCTCCCATAATAACTGGAGAGAAGCTCTCTGAGAAACTGCATGCCATGTGTGAATGCAACTCACAGAGTTACACGTTTCTCTTCAGTGATCAGTTTGCTAACACAGTTTTTAGAAATCTGCAGTTAGATACTTCATAGCGCAGTGAAGCTTACGGTGACAAAGGAAATATACTCAGTGAAAACTAGAAAGAAGCTTTCTTAGAAATTCTTGGTGATGTGTGAATTCATCTCACAGAGTTACACTTATGTTCGTGGAGCAGTCCATTACACTGTCTTTGAGGAAACTGAGAAGGGCTTCTTTGGATCGCATTGAGGCCTACGCTGATAAAGGAAATTTCATCCGTTCAAAACGTGAAAGAAGCTTCTGAGACACTCTTTCTGATCTGTGAGTTCATCTCACAGACTTATAACTTAAACCTCAGGAGCAGTTTGCTATACTCTTTTCGTGGAATCTTTAAAGTGATACTTGGGAGCCCAAATAGGGGCCCATGGTGAAAAAGGAAATCTCCTCACATAATAACTAGAGAGAAGCTTTCTAGAGATGGCTTTCTGATGTGTGACTTCACTCACAGAGTTCCACCCTTCCCTCTTGGAACAGTTTGCTAACCTGTTGTCCTGGATTCTGCAAAGTGATATTTGGGAGCTCATTGAGGGCTATGGTGAAAAAGCAATATCCTCCCATAATAACTGGAGAGAAGCTCTCTGAGAAACGCATTGCCATGTGTGAATGCAACTCACAGAGTTACACGTTTCTCTTCAGTGATCAGTTTGCTAACACAGTTTTCTAGAAATCTGCAGTTAGATACTTCATAGCGCAGTGAAGCTTAGCGTGACAAAGGAAATATACTCAGTTGAAAACTAAAAGAGCTTTCTTAGAAACTCTTGTGATGTGTGAATTCATCTCACAGAGTTACACTTATGTTTCGTGGAGCAGTCCATTAACACTGTCTTTGAGGAAACTGAGAAGGGCTTCTTTGGATCGCTTGAGGCCTACGCTGATAAAGGAAATTTCATCCGTTCAAAACGTGAAAGAAGCTTTCTGAGAAACTTCTTTCTGATCTGTGAGTTCATCTCACAGACTTATAACTTAAACCTCAGGAAGCAGTTTGCTATCACCTTTTCGTGGAATCTTAAAGTGATACTTGGGAGCCCAGAATAGGGGCCCATGGTGAAAAAGGAAATCTCCTCACATAATAACTAGAGAGAAGCTTTCTAGAGATTGCTTTCTGATGTGTGACTTCATCTCACAGAGTTCCACCCTTCCCTTCTTGGAACAGTTGGCTAACATGTTGTCCTGGACTGCAAAGTGATATTTGGGAGCTCATTGGGGCTATGGTGAAAAAGAATATCCTCCCATAATAACTGGAGAGAAGCTCTCTGAGAAACGGCATTGCCATTGTTGAATGCACTCACAGAGTTACACGTTTCTCTTCAGTGATCAGTTTGCTAACACAGTTTCTAGAAATCTGCAGTTAGATATTCATAGCGCAGTGAAGCTTACGGTGACAAAGGAAATATACTCAGTTGAAAACTAGAAAGAGTTTTTAGAAACTCTTGGTGATTGTGGAATTCATCTCACAGAGTTACCTTATGTTTCGTGGAGCAGTCCATTAACACGGTCTTGAGGAAACTGAGAAGGGCTTCTTTGGATCGCATTGAGGCCTACGCTGATAAAGGAAATTCATCCGTTCAAAACGTGAAAGAAGCTTTCTGAGAAACTTCTTTCTGATCTGTGAGTTCATCTCACAGACTTATAACTTAAACCTCAGGAAGCAGTTGGCTATCACTTTTTCGTGGAATCTTAAAAGTGATACTGGGAGCCCAGAATAGGGGCCCATGGTGAAAAAGGAAATCTCCTCACAAATAACTAGAGAGAAGCTTTCTAGAGATTGCTTTCTGATGTGTGACTTCATCCACAGAGTTCCACCCCCCTCTTGGAACAGTTTGCTACCACTGTTGTCCTGGATTCTGCAAAGTGATATGGGGAGCTCATTGAGGGCTATGGTGAAAAAGCAATATCCTCCCATAAACTGGAGAGAAGCCTCTGAGAAACTGCATTGCAGTGTGAATGCAACTCACAGAGTTACACGTTTCTCTTCAGTGATCAGTTTGCTAACACAGTTTTCTAGAAATCTGCATTAGATATTCATAGCGCAGTGAAGCTTACGGTGACAAAGGAAATATACCAGTTGAAAACTAGAAAGAAGCTTTCTTAGAAACTTCTTGGTGATGTGTGAATTCATCTCACAGAGTTACATTATGTTTCGTGAGCAGCCATTAACACTGTCTTTGAGGAAACTGAGAAGGGCTTCTTTGGATCGCATTGAGGCCTACGCTGATAAAGGAAATTTCATCCGTTCAAAACGTGAAAGAAGCTTTCTGAGAACTTCTTTCTGATCTGTGAGTTCACTCACAGACTATAACAAACCTCAGGAAGCAGTTTGCTATCACTCTTTCGTGGAATCTTTAAAGTGATACTTGGGAGCCCAGAATAGGGGCCCATGGTGAAAAAGGAAATCTCCTCACATAATAACTAGAGAGAAGCTTTCTAGAGATTGCTTTCTGATGTGTGACTTCATCTCACAGAGTCCATCCCTTCCCTTCTTGGAACAGTTTGCTACACTGTTGTCCTGGATTCTGCAAAGTGATATTTGGGAGCTCATTGGGGGCTATGGTGAAAAAAGCAATATCCTCCCATAATAACTGGAGAGAAGCTCTCTGAGAAACTGCATTGCCATGTGGTGAATCAACTCACAAGTTACACGTTTCTCTTCAGTGATCAGTTTGCTAACACAGTTTTCTAGAAATCTGCATTAGATATTCATAGCGAAGTGAAGCTTACGGTGACAAAGGAAATATACTCAGTTGAAAACTAGAAAGAGTTTCTTAGAAACTTCTTGGTGATGTGTGAATTCATCTCACAGAGTTACACTTATGTTCGTGGAGCATCCATTAACACTGTCTTTGAGGAAACTGAGAAGGGCTTCTTTGGATCGCATTGAGGCCTACGCTGATAAAGGAAATTTCATCCGTTCAAAACGTGAAAGAAGCTTTCTGAGAAACTCTTTCTGATCTGTGAGTTCATCTCACAGACTTATAACTTAAACCTCAGGAAGCAGTTTGCTATAACTGTTTTTCTGGGAATCTTTAAAGTGATACTTGGGAGCCCATAATAGGGGCCCATGGTGAAAAAGGAAATCTCCTCACATAATAACAGAGAGAAGCTTTCTAGAGATTGCTTTCTGATGTGTGACTTCACTCACAGAGTTCACCCTTCCCTTCTTGGAACATTTTGCTACCACTGTTGTCCTGAGTTCTGCAAGTGATATTTGGGAGCTCATTGAGGGCTATGGTGAAAAAGCAATATCCTCCATAATAACTGGAGAGAAGCCTCTGAGAAACTGCATTGCCATGTTGTGAATGCAACCACAGAGTTACACGTTTCTCTTCAGTGATCAGTTTGCTAACACAGTTTTCTAGAAATCTGCATTAGATATTCATCATAGCGCAGTGAAGCTTACGGTGACAAAGGAAATAACTCAGTTAAACTAGAAAGAAGCTTTCTTAGAAACTTCTTGGTGATGGTGAATTCATCCACAGAGTTACACTTATGTTTCGTGGAGCAGTCCATTAACACTGTCTTGAGGAACCTGAGAAGGCTCTTTGGATCGCATTGAGGCCTACGCTGATAAAGGAAATTTCATCCGTTCAAAACGTGAAGAAGCTTTCTGAGAACTTCTTTCTGATCTGTGAGTTCCTCACAGACTTATAACTTAACCTCAGGAACAGTTTGCTATCACTTTTCGTGGAATCTTTAAAGTGATACTTGGGAGCCCAGAATAGGGGCCCATGGTGAAAAAGGAAATCTCCTCACATAATAACTAGAGAGAAGCTTTCTAGGATTGCTTTCTGATGTGTGACTTCATCTCACAGAGTTCCACCCTTCCCTTCTTGGAACAGTTTGCTACACTGTGTCCTGGATTCTGCAAAGTGATATTTGGGAGCTCATTGGGGCTATGGTGAAAAAGAAATCCTCCCATAATAACTGGAGAGAAGCTCTCTGAAAACCATGCACATTGAACCACTACAGATAGTGTCATCGTTCTGATCTCTGGCAGATAGAGTCTAACAAGTTTCAGAAATCTGCATTAGATATTCATAGCGCAGAGTGAAGCTATACGGTGACAAAGGAATATACTCAGTTGAAAACTAGAAAGAGTTTCTTAGAAACTTCTTGGTGATGTGTGAATCATCTCACAGAGTTACACTTATGTTTCGTGGAGCAGTCCATTAACACGTCTTTGAGGAAACTGAGAAGGGCTTCTTGGATCGCATTGAGGCCTACGCTGAAAAGGAAATTTCATCCGTTCAAAACGTGAAAGAAGCTTCTGAGAAACTTCTTTCTGATCTGTGAGTTCATCTCACAGACTTATAACTTAACCTCAGGAAGCAGTTTGCTATCACTTTTCGTGGAATCTTTAAAGTGATACGTGGGAGCCCATAATAGGGGCCCATGGTGAAAAAGGAAATCTCCTCACATAATAACTAGAGAGAAGCTTTCTAGAGATTGCTCTGATGTGTGACTTCATCTCACAGAGTTCCACCCTTCCCTTCTTGGAACAGTTTGCTACCACTGTTGTCCTGGATTCTGCAAAGTGATATTTGGGAGCTCATTGGGGCTATGGTGAAAAAGCAATATCCTCCCATAATAACTGGAGAGAAGCTTCTGAGAAACTGCATTGCCATGTGGAATGCAACTCACAGAGTTACACGTTTCTCTTCAGTGACAGTTTGCTAACACAGTTTTCTAGAAATCTGCATTAGATATTTCATAGCGCAGTGAAGCTTACGGTGACAAAGGAAATATACTCAGTTGAAAACTAGAAAGAAGTTTCTTAGAAACTTCTGGTGATGTGTGAATATCTCACAGAGTTACACTTATGTTTCGTGGAGCAGCCATTAACACTGTCTTGGAGGAAACTGAGAAGGGCTTCTTTGGATCGCATTGAGGCCTACGCTGATAAAGGAAATTTCATCCGTTCAAAACGTGAAAGAAGCTTTCTGAGACACTTCTTTCTGATCTGTGAGTTCATCTCACAGACTTATAACTTAAACCTCAGGAAGCAGTTTGCTACACTCTTTTCGTGGAATCTTAAAGTGATACTTGGGAGCCAAAATAGGGGCCCATGGTGAAAAAGGAAATCTCCTCACATAATAACTAGAGAGAAGCTTTCTAGAGATTGCTTCTGATGTGTGACTTCATCTCACAGAGTTCCACCCTTCCTTCTTGGAACAGTTTGCTACACTGTTGTCCTGGATTCTGCAAAGTGATATTTGGGAGCTCATTGAGGGCTATGTGAAAAAGCAATATCCTCCCATAATAACTGGAGAGAAGCTCTCTGAGAAACTGCATTGCCATGTGTGAATCAACTCACAGAGTCACGTTTCTCTTCAGTGATCAGTTTGCTAACACAGTTTCTAGAAATCTGCATTAGATATTCATAGCGCAGTGAAGCTTACGGTGACAAAGGAAATAACTCAGTTGAAAACTAGAAAGAGCTTTCTTAGAAACTTCTTGGTGATGTGTGAATTCATCTCACAGAGTTACACATGTTTCGTGGAGCAGCCATTAACACTGTCTTTGAGGAAACTGAGAAGGGCTTCTTTGGATCGCATTGAGGCCTACGCGGATAAAGGAAATTTCATCCGTTCAAAACGTGAAAGAAGCTTTCTGAGAAACTTCTTTCTGATCTGTGAGTTCATCTCACAGACTTATAACTTAAACCTCAGGAAGCAGTTTGCTATCACTTTTTCGTGGAATCTTAAAGTGATACTTGGGAGCCCATAATAGGGGCCCATGGTGAAAAAGGAAATCTCCTCACATAATAACTAGAGAGAAGCTTTCTAGAGATTGCTTTCTGATGTGTGACTTCATCTCACAGAGTTCCACCCTTCCCTTCTTGGAACAGTTTGCTACCACTGTTGTCCTGGATTCTGCAAAGTGATATTTGGGAGCCATTGAGGGCTATGGTGAAAAAGCAATATCCTCCCATAATAACTGGAGAGAAGCTCTCTGAGAAACTGCATTGCCAGTGTGAAGCAACTCACAGAGTTACACGTTTCTCTTCAGTGATCAGTTTGCTAACACAGTTTTCTAGAAATCTGCATTAGATATTCATAGCGCAGTGAAGCTACGGTGACAAGGAAATATACTCAGTTGAAAACAGAAAGAAGTTTCTTAGAAACTTCTTGGTGATGTGTGAATTCATCTCAACAGAGTTACACTATGTTTCGTGGAGCAGTCATAACAGGTCTTTGAGGAAACTGAGAAGGGCTTCTTTGGATCGCATTGAGGCCTACGCTGATAAAGGAAATTTCATCCGTTCAAAACGTGAAAGAGCTTTCTGAGACACTTCTTTCTGATCTGTGAGTTCATCTCACAGACTTATAACTTAAACCTCAGGAAGCAGTTTGCTATCACTTTTTCGTGGAATCTTTAAAGTGATACTTGGGAGCCCAAATAGGGGCCCATGGTGAAAAAGGAAATCTCCTCACATAATAACTAGAGAAAGCTTTCTAGAGATTGCTTTCTGATGTGTGACTTCATCTCACAGAGTTCCACCCTCCTTCTTGGAACAGTTTGCTACACTGTGTCCGGGATTCGGCAAAGTGATATTTGGGAGCTCATTGGGGGCTAGGGTGAAAAAACATATCCTCCCATAATAACTGGAGAGAAGCTCTCTGAGAAACTGCATTGCCATGTGAATGCAACTCAAGAGTTACACGTTTCTCTTCAGTGATCAGTTTGCTAACACAGTTTTCTAGAAATCTGCATTAGATATTCATAGCGCAGTGAAGCTACGGTGACAAAGGAAATATACTCAGTTGAAAACTAGAAAGAGTTTCTTAGAAACTTCTTGGTGATGTGTGAATTCATCTCACAGAGTCACTTATGTTTCGTGGAGCAGTCCATTACAACGTCTTTGAGGAAACTGAGAGGGCTTCTTTGGATCGATTGAGGCCACGCGGATAAAGGAAATTTCACCGTTCAAAACGTGAAAGAAGCTTTCGGAGAAACTTCTTTCTGATCTGTGAGTTCATCTCACAGACTTATAACTAAACCTCAGGAAGCAGTTGGCATCACTGTTTTCGTGGAATCTTTAAAGTGATACTGGGAGCCCATAATAGGGGCCCATGGTGAAAAAGGAAACTCCCACATAATAACTAGAGAGAAGCTTTCTAGAGATTGCTTTCTGATGTGTGACTTCACTCACAGAGTTCCACCTTCCCTTCTGGAACAGTTTGCTACACTGTTGTCCGGGATTCTGCAAAGTGATATTTGGGAGCTCATTGAGGGCTATGGTGAAAAAGCAAATATCCTCCATATAATAACTGGAGAGAAGCTCTCTGAGAAACTGCATTGCCATTTGTGAATGCAACTCACAGAGTTACACGTTTCTCCCAGTGACATTTTGCTAACACAGTTTTCTAGAAATCTGCAGTTATGATATCATAGCGCAGGAAGCTTACGGGTGACAAAGGAAATATACTCAGTTGAAAACTAGAAAGAAGCTTTCTTAGAAACTTCTTGGTGATGTGTGAATTCATCTCACAGAGTTACACTTATGTTTCGTGGAGCAGTCCATTAACACTGTCTTGAGGAAACTGAGAAGGGCTTCTTTGGATCGCAGAGGCCTACGCTGATAAAGGAAATTTCATCCGTTCAAAACGTGAAAGAAGCTTTCTGAGACACTTCTTTCTGATCGTGTAGTTCATCTCACAGACTTATAACTTAAACCCAGGAGCAGTTTGCTATACACTTTTCGTGGAATCTTTAAAGTGACTGGGAGCCCAAATAGGGGCCCATGGTGAAAAAGGAAATCTCCTCACTAATAACTAGAGAGAAGCTTTAGAGATTGCTTTCTGATGTGTGATTCATCTCACAGAGTTCCACCCTCCCCTCTTTGGAACAGTTTGCTACACTGTTGTCCTGGATTCTGCAAAGTGATATTGGGAGCTCATTGAGGGCATGGTGAAAAAGCAAATATCCTCCCATAATAATGGAGAGAAGCTCTCTGAGAAACTGCATTGCCATTGGTGAATGCAACCACAGAGTTACACGTTTCTCTTCAGTGATCAGTTTGCTAACACAGTTTCTAGAAATCTGCAGTTAGATACTTCATAGCGCAGTGAAGCTACGGTGACAAAGGAAATAACTCAGTTGAAAACTAGAAAGAAGCTTCTTAGAAACTTCTTGGTGATTGTGAATTCATCTCACAGAGTTACACTTATGTTTCGTGGAGCAGTCCATTACACTGTCTTGTGAGAAACTGAGAAGGGCTTCTTTGGATCGCATTGAGGCCTACGCTGAAAAGGAAATTTCATCCGTTCAAACGTGAAAGAAGCTTTCTGAGACACTTCTTTCTGATCTGTGAGTTCATCTCACAGACTTATAACTTAAACCTCAGGAGCAGTTTGCTATCACTCTTTTCGTGGAATCTTAAAGTGATACTTGGAGCCCAAATAGGGGCCCATGGTGAAAAAGGAAATCTCCTCACATAATAACTAGAGAGAAGCTTTCTAGAGATTGCTTTCTGATGTGTGACTTCACTCACAGAGTTCCACCCTTCCCTTCTTGGAACAGTTGGCTACCTTTTGTCCTGGATTCTGCAAAGTGATATTTGGGAGCTCATTGAGGGCTATGGTGAAAAAGCAATACCTCCCATAATAACTGGAGAGAAGCTCTCTGAGAAACTGCATGCCATGTGTGAATGCAACTCAAAGAGTTACACGTTTCTCTTCAGTGATCAGTTTGCTAACACAGTTTTCTAGAAATCTGCAGTTAGATACTCATAGCGCAGTGAAGCTTACGGTGACAAAGGAAATATACTCAGTTGAAAACTAGAAAGAAGCTTTCTTAGAAACTCTTGGTGATGTGTGAATTCATCCACAGAGTTACACTTATGTTTCGTGGAGCAGTCCATTAACATGTCTTTGAGGAAACTGAGAAGGGCTTCTTTGGATCGCATTGAGGCCTACGCTGATAAAGGAAATTTCATCCGTTCAAAACGTGAAAGAAGCTTTCTAGACACTTCTTTCTGATCTGTGAGTTCATCTCACAGACTTATAACTAAACCTCAGGAGCAGTTTGCTATCACTTTTCGTGGAATCTTTAAAGTGATACTTGGGAGCCCAAATAGGGGCCATGGTGAAAAGGAAATCTCCTCACATAATAACTAGAGAGAAGCTTTCTAGAGATTGCTTTCTGATGTGTGACTTCACTCACAGAGTTCCACCTTCCCTTCTTGGAACAGTTTGCTACCCTTTGTCCTGGATTCTGCAAAGTGATATTGGGAGTCATTGAGGGCTATGGTGAAAAAGCAATATCCTCCCATAATAACTGGAGAGAAGCTCTCTGAGAAACTGCATTGCCATGTGTGAATGCACTCACAGAGTTACACGTTTCTCTTCAGTGATCAGTTTGCTAACACAGTTTTCTAGAAATCTGCAGTTAGATACTCATAGCGCAGTGAAGCTTACGGTGACAAAGGAAATAACTCAGTTGAAAACTAGAAAGAAGCTTTCTTAGAAATCTTGGTGATGTGTGAATTCATCTCACAGAGTTACACTTATGTTTCGTGGAGCAGTCCATTAACACTGTCTTTGAGGAAACTGAGAAGGGCTTCTTTGGATCGCATTGAGGCCTACGCTGATAAAGGAAATTTCATCCGTTCAAAACGTGAAAGAAGCTTTCTGAGACACTTCTTTCTGATCTGTGAGTTCATCTCACAGACTATAACTTAAACCTCAGGAGCAGTTTGCTATCACTCTTTTCGTGGAATCTTAAAGTGATATGGGAGCCCAAATAGGGGCCCATGGTGAAAAAGGAAATCTCCTCACATAATAACTAGAGAGAAGCTTTCTAGAGATTGCTTTCTGATGTGTGACTTCACTCACAGAGTTCCACTTCCCTTCTTGGAACAGTTTGCTACCCTGTTGTGCCTGGATTCTGCAAAGTGATATTTGGGAGCTCATTGGAGGCTATGGTGAAAAACAATATCCTCCCATAATAACTGGAGAGAAGCTCTCTGAGAAACTGCATTGCCATGTGTGAATGCAACTCACAGAGTTACACGTTTCTCTTCAGTGATCAGTTTGCTAACACAGTTTTCTAGAAATCTGCAGTTAGATACTTCATAGCGCAGTGAAGCTTACGGTGACAAAGGAAATATACTCAGTTTGAAAACTAGAAAGAAGCTTTCTTAGAAACTTCTTGGTGATGTGTGAATTCATCTCACAGAGTTACACTTATGTTTCGTGGAGCAGTCCATTAACACTGTCTTTGAGGAAACTGAGAAGGGCTTCTTTGGATCGCATTGAGGCCTACGCTGATAAAGGAAATTCATCCGTTCAAAACGTGAAAGAAGCTTTCTGAGAAACTTCTTTCTGACTGTGAGTTCATCTCACAGACTTATAACTTAAACCTCAGGAAGCAGTTTGCATCATCTTTTCGTGGAATCTTTAAAGTGATACTTGGGAGCCCAAATAGGGGCCCATGGTGAAAAAGGAAATCTCCTCACATAATAACTAGAGAGAACTTTCTAGAGATTGCTTTCTGAGGTGTGACTTCACTCACAGAGTTCCACCCTTCCCTCTTGGAACAGTTTGCTACCACTGTTGTCCTGGATTGGCAAAGTGATATTTGGGAGCTCATTGAGGGCTATGGTGAAAAAGCAATATCCTCCCTAATAACTGGAGAGAAGCTCTCTGAGAAACTGCATTGCCATGTGTGAAGCAACTCACAGAGTTACACGTTTCTCTTCATTGATCAGTTTGCTAACACAGTTTTCTAGAAATCTGCAGTTAGATACTTCATAGCGCAGTGAAGCTTACGGTGAAAAAGAAATATACTCAGTTGAAAACTAAAAGAAGCTTTCTTAGAAACTTCTTGTGATGTGTGAATTCATCTCACAGAGTTACACTTATGTTTCGTGGAGCAGTCCATTAACACTGTCTTTGAGGAAACTGAGAAGGGCTCTTGGATCGCATTGAGGCCTACGCTGATAAAGGAAATTTCATCCGTTCAAAACGTGAAAGAAGCTTCTGAGAAACTCTTTCTGATCTGTGAGTTCATCTCACAGACTTATAACTTAAACCTCAGGAAGCGTTTGCTATCACTTTTTCGTGGAATCTTAAAGTGATACTGGGGAGCCCAAATAGGGGCCCATGGTGAAAAAGGAAATCTCCTCACATAAAACTAGAGAGAAGCTTTCTAGAGATTGCTTCTGATGTGTGACTTCACTCACAGAGTTCCACCCTTCCCTTCTTGGAACAGTTTGCTAACACTGTTGTCCGGATTCTGCAAAGTGAATTTGGGAGCTCATGGGGGGCTATGGTGAAAAAGAATATCCTCCCATAATAACTGGAGAGAAGCTCTCTGAGAAACTGCATTGCCATGTGTGAATGCAACTCACAGAGTTACACGTTTCTCTTCAGTGATCAGTTTGCTAACACAGTTTTTCTAGAAATTGCATTAGATATCATAGCGCAGTGAAGCTTACGGTGACAAAGGAAATATACTCAGTTGAAAACTAGAAAGAGTTTTCTTAGAAACTTCTTGGTGATGTGTGAATTCATCTCAAGAGTTACACTTAGTTTCTGTGGCAGTCCATTAACACTGTCTTTGAGGAAACTGAGAAGGGCTTCTTTGGATCGCATTGAGGCCAACGCTGATAAAGGAAATTTCATCCGTTCAAAACGTGAAAGAAGCTTTCTGAGAAACTTCTTTCGACGGTGAGTTCATCTCACAGACTTATAACTTAAACCTCAGGAAGCAGTTTGCTATCACTTTTTCGTGGAATCTTTAAAGTGAACTTGGGAGCCCATAATAGGGGCCCATGGTGAAAAAGGAAATCTCCCACATAATAACTAGAGAGAAGCTTTCTAGAGATTGCTTTCTGATGTGGTACTCATCTCACAGAGTTCCACCCCTTCTTCTTGGAACAGTTTGCTACCACTGTTGTCCTGGATTCTGCAAAGTGATATTTGGGAGCTCATTGAGGGCTATGGTGAAAAAGCAATATCCTCCCATAATAACTGGAGAGAAGCCTCTGAGAAACGCATTGCCATGGTGAATGCAACTCACAGAGTTACACGTTCTCTTCAGTGATCAGTTTGCTAACACGGTTTTCTAGAAATCTGCAATTAGATATTCATAGCGCAGTGAAGCTTACGGTGACAAAGGAAATATACCAGTTGAAAACTAGAAAGAAGTTTCTTAGAAACTTCTTGTGATGTGTGAATTCATCTCACAGAGTTACACTTATGTTTCGTGGAGCAGCCATTAACACTGTCTTTGAGGAAACTGAGAAGGGCTCTTTGGATCGCATGAGGCCTACGCTGATAAGGAAATTTCATCCGTTCAAAACGTGAAAGAAGCTTTCTGAGACACTTCTTTCTGATCTGTGAGTTCATCTCACAAGACTATAACTTAAACCTCAGGAAGCAGTTTGCTATACTCTTTTCGTGGAATCTTTAAGGTGATACTTGGGAGCCCAAATAGGGGCCCATGGTGAAAAGGAAATCTCCTCCACAATAACTAGAGAGAAGCTTTCTAGAGATTGCTTTCTGATGTGTGACTTCATCTCACAGAGTTCCACCCTTCCCTTCTTGGAACAGTTTGCTACACTGTTGTCCTGGATTCTGCAAAGTGATATTTGGGAGCTCATTGGGGGCTATGGTGAAAAAGCAATATCCTCCCATAATAACTGGAGAGAAGCTCTCTGAGAAACGCATGCCATGTGTGAGCACACTCACAGAGTTACACGTTTCTCTCTCAGTGATCAGTTTGCTAACACAGTTTTCTAGAAATCTGCATAGATATTCATAGCGCAGTGAAGCTTACGGTGACAAAGGAAATATACTCAGTTGAAAACTAGAAAGAGGTTTCTTAGAAACTTCTTGGTGATGTGTGAATTCATCTCACAGAGTTACACTTATGTTTCGTGGAGCAGTCCATTAACACTGTCTTTGAGGAAACTGAGAAGGGCTTCTTTGGATCGCATTGAGGCCTCTATGAAAAGAAAATTTCATCCGTCAAACGTGAAAGAAGCTTTCTGAGAAACTTCTTCTGATCTGTGAGTTCATCTCACAGACTTATAACTTAAACCTCAGGAAGCAGTTTGCTATCACTTTTTTCGTGGAATCTTTAAAGTGATACTTGGGAGCCCATAATAGGGGCCCATGGTGAAAAAGGAAATCTCCTCACATAATAACTAGAGAGAAGCTTTCTAGAGATTGCTTTCTGATGTGGTACTTCATCTCACAAGTTCCACCCTTCCCTTCTTGGAACAGTTTGCTACCACTGTTGTCCTGGATTCTGCAAAGTGAATTTGGGAGCTCATTGGAGGCTATGGTGAAAAAGCAATATCCTCCCATAATAACTGGAGAGAAGCTCTCTGAGAAACTGCATTGCCAGTGTGAATGCAACTCACAGAGTTACACGTTTCTCTTCAGTGATCAGTTTGCTAACACATTTTTCTAGAAATCTGCATTAGATTTCATAGCGCAGTGAAGCTTACGGTGACAAAGGAAATACTCAGTTGAAAACTAGAAAGAAGGTTTCTTAGAAACTTCTTGGTGATGTGTGAATTCATCTCACAGAGTTACACTTATGTTTCGTGGAGCAGTCCATTAACACTGTCTTTGAGGAAACTGAGAAGGGCTTCTTTGGATCGCATTGAGGCAACGCTGATAAAGGAAATTTCATCCGTTCAAAACGTGAAAGAAGCTTTCGGAGAAACTTCTTTCTGATCTGTGAGTTCATCTCACAGACTTATAACTTAAACCCAGGAAGCAGTTTGCTATCACTTTTTCGTGGAATCTTTAAAGTGATACTTGGGAGCCCAAATAGGGGCCCAGGTGAAAAAGGAAATCCTCACATAATAACTAGAGAGAAGCTTTCTAGAGATTGCTTTCTGATGTGTGACTTCATCTCACAGAGTTCCACCCTTCCCTTCTTGGAACAGTTGTGCTACACTGTTGTCCTGGATTCTGCAAAGTGATATTGGGAGCTCATTGGGGGCTATGGTGAAAAAACTATCCCTCAAATAACTGGAGAGAAGCTCTCTGAGAAACTGCATTGCCATGTGTGAATCAACTCACAGAGTTACACGTTTCTCTTCAGTGATCAGTTTGCTAACACAGTTTTCTAGAAATCTGCATTAGATATTCATAGCGCAGTGAAGCTTACGGTGACAAAGGAAATATACTCAGTTGAAAACTAGAAAGAGATTTCTTAAACTTCTTGGTGATGTGTGAATCATCTCACAGAGTTCACTTATGTTTCGTGGAGCAGTCCATTAACACTGTCTTTGAGGAAACTGAGAAGGGCTTCTTTGGATCGCATTGAGGCCTACGCTGATAAAGGAAATTTCATCCGTTCAAAACGTGAAAGAAGCTTTCTGAGAAACTTCTTCTGATCTGTGAGTTCATCTCACAGACTTATAACTTAAACCTCAGGAAGCAGTTTGCTACACTTTTCGTGGAATCTTTAAAGTGATACTTGGGAGCCCATAATAGGGGCCCATGGTGAAAAAGGAAATCTCCTCACATAATAACTAGAGAGAAGCTTTCTAGAGATTGCTTTCTGATGTGTGACTTCATCTCACAGAGTTCCACCCTTCCCTTCTTGGAACAGTTTGCACACTTTTGTCCGGGATTCTGCAAAGTGATATTTGGGAGCTCATTGAGGGCTATGGTGAAAAAGCATATCCTCCCATAATAACGGGAGAGAAGCTCTCTGAGAAACTGCATTGCCAGTGTGAATGCAACTCACAGATGACACGTTTCTCTTCAGTGATCAGTTTGCTAACACAGTTTTCTAGAAATCTGAATTAGATATTCATAGCGCAGTGAAGCTTACGGTGACAAAGGAAAAATCCATTGAAAACTAGAAAGAAGTTTCTTAGAAACTTCTGGTGATGTGTGAATTCATCTCACAGAGTTACACTTATGTTTGTGGAGCAGTCCAAACACTGTCTTGAGGAAACTGAGAAGGGCTTCTTTGTGCGCATTGAGGCTACGCTGAAAAGGAAATTTCATCCGTTCAAAACGTGAAAGAAGCTTTCTGAGACACTTCTTTCTGATCTGTGAGTTCATCTCAGACTTATAACTTAAACCTCAGGAAGCAGTTTGCAATCACTCTTTTCGGGGGAATCTTTAAAGTGATACTTGGGAGCCAAATAGGGGCCCAGGGTGAAAAAGGAAATCTCCTCACATAAACTAGAGAGAAGCTTTCTAGAGATTGCTTTCTGATGTGTGACTTCATCTCACAGTTCCACCCTTCCCTTCTTGGAACAGTTTGCTAAACGGTTGTCCTGGATTCTGCAAAGTGATATTGGGAGCTCATTGAGGGTTTGGTGAAAAAACATATCCTCCCATAATAACTGGAGAGAAGCTCTCTGAGAAACTGCATTGCATGTGTGAATCAACTCACAGAGTTACACGTTTCTCTCAGTGATCAGTTTGCTAACACAGTTTTCTAGAAATCGCAGTTAGATATTCATAGCGCAGGAAGCTTACGGTGACAAAGGAAATATACTCAGTTGAAAACTAGAAAGAGAGTTTCTTAGAAACTTCTGGTGATGTGTGAATTCATCTCACAGAGTTACACTTATGTTTCGTGGAGCAGTCCATTAACACTGTCTTTGAGGAAACTGAGAAGGGCTTCTTTGGATCCGCATTGAGGCCTACGCTGATAAAGGAAATTTCATCCGTTCAAAACGTGAAAGAAGCTTTCTGAGAAACTTCTTTCTGATCTGTGAGTTCATCTCACAGACTTATAACTTAAACCTCAGGAAGCAGTTTGCTATCACTGTTTTCGTGGAATCTTTAAAGTGATACTTGGGAGCCCATAATAGGGGCCCATGGTGAAAAAGGAAATCTCCTCACATAATAACTAGAGAGAAGCTTTCTAGAGATTGCTTTCTGATGTGTGACTTCATCTCACAGAGTTCCACCCTTCCCTTCTTGGAACAGTTTGCTACCACTGTTGTCCTGGATTCTGCAAAGTGATATTTGGGAGCTCATTGAGGGCTATGGTGAAAAAGCAAATATCCTCCCATAATAACTGGAGAGAAGCTCTCTGAGAAACTGCATTGCCATGTGTGAATGCAACTCACAGAGTTACACGTTTCTCTTCAGTGATCAGTTTGCTAACACAGTTTTCTAGAAATCTGCAAGTTAGATACTTCATAGCGCAGTGAAGCTTACGGTGACAAAGGAAATATACTCAGTTGAAAACTAGAAAGAAGCTTTCTTAGAAACTTCTTGGTGATGTGTGAATTCATCTCACAGAGTTACACTTATGTTTCGTGGAGCAGTCCATTAACACTGTCTTTGAGGAAACTGAGAAGGGCTTCTTTGGATCGCATTGAGGCCTACGCTGATAAAGGAAATTTCATCCGTTCAAAACGTGAAAGAAGCTTTCTGAGAACTTCTTTCTGATCTGTGAGTTCATCTCACAGACTTATAACTTAAACCTCAGGAAGCAGTTTGCTATCACTGTTTTCGTGGAATCTTTAAAGTGATACTTGGGAGCCCATAATAGGGGCCCATGGTGAAAAAGGAAATCTCCTCACATAATAACTAGAGAGAAGCTTTCTAGAGATTGCTTTCTGATGTGTGACTTCATCTCACAGAGTTCCACCCTTCCCTTCTTGGAACAGTTTGCTACCACTGTTGTCCTGGATTCTGCAAAGTGATATTTGGGAGCTCATTGAGGGCTATGGTGAAAAAGCAAATATCCTCCCATAATAACTGGAGAGAAGCTCTCTGAGAAACTGCATTGCCATGTGTGAATGCAACTCACAGAGTTACACGTTTCTCTTCAGTGATCAGTTTGCTAACACAGTTTTCTAGAAATCTGCAGTTAGATACTTCATAGCGCAGTGAAGCTTACGGTGACAAAGGAAATATACTCAGTTGAAAACTAGAAAGAAGCTTTCTTAGAAACTTCTTGTGTGATGTGTGAATTCATCTCACAGAGTTACACTTATGTTTCGTGGAGCAGTCCATTAACACTGTCTTTGAGGAAACTGAGAAGGGCTTCTTTGGATCGCATTGAGGCCTACGCTGATAAAGGAAATTTCATCCGTTCAAAACGTGAAAGAAGCTTTCTGAGACACTTCTTTCTGATCTGTGAGTTCATCTCACAGACTTATAACTTAAACCTCAGGAAGCAGTTTGCTATCACTTTTCGTGGAATCTTTAAAGTGATACTTGGGAGCCCATAATAGGGGCCCATGGTGAAAAAGGAAATCTCCTCACATAATAACTAGAGAGAAGCTTTCTAGAGATTGCTTTCTGATGTGTGACTTCATCTCACAGAGTTCCACCCTTCCCTTCTTGGAACAGTTTGCTACCACTGTTGTCCTGGATTCTGCAAAGTGATATTTGGGAGCTCATTGAGGGCTATGGTGAAAAAGCAAATATCCTCCCATAATAACTGGAGAGAAGCTCTCTGAGAAACTGCATTGCCATGTGTGAATGCAACTCACAGAGTTACACGTTTCTCTCAGTGATCAGTTTGCTAACACAGTTTTCTAGAAATCTGCAGTTAGATACTTCATAGCGCAGTGAAGCTTACGGTGACAAAGGAAATATACTCAGTTGAAAACTAGAGAAAGAAGCTTTCTTAGAAACTTCTTGGTGATGTGTGAATTCATCACACAGAGTTACACTTATGTTTCGTGGAGCAGTCCATTAACACTGTCTTTGAGGAAACTGAGAAGGGCTTCTTTGGATCGCATTGCAGGCCTACGCTGATAAAGGAAATTTCATCCGTTCAAAACGTGAAAGAAGGCTTTCTGAGACACTTCTTTCTGATCTGTGAGTTCATCTCACAGACTTATAACTAAACCTCAGGAAGCAGTTTGCTATCACTGTTTTCGTGGAATCTTTAAAGTGATACTTGGGAGCCCATGAATAGGGGCCCATGGTTGAAAAAGGAAATCTCCTCACATAATAACTCAGAGAGGAAGCTTTCTAGAGATTGCTTTCTGATGTGTGACTTCATCTCACAGAGTTCCCACCCTCCCTTCTTGGAACAGTTTGCTACCACTGTTTGTCCTGGATTCTGCAAAAGTGATATTTGGGGAGCTCATTTGAGGGCTATGGTGAAAAAGCAAATATCCTCCCATAATAACTGGAGAGAAGCTCTCTGAAAACTGCATTGCCATGTGTGAATGCAACTCACAGAGTTACACGTTTCTCTTCAGTGATCAGTTTGCTAACACAGTTTTCTAGAAATCTGCAAGTTAGATAGCTTCATAGCGCAGTGAAGCTTACGGTGACAAAGGGAAATATACTCAGTGAAAACTAGAAAGAAGGCTTTTCTTAGAAACTTCCTTGGTGATGTGTGAATTCATCTCACAGAGTTACCCTTATGTTTCGTGGAGCTAGTCCATTAACACTGTCTTTGGAGGAAACTGAGAAGGGCTTCTTTGGATCGCATTGAGCCTACGCTGATAAGGGAATTTTCATCCGTTTCAAAACGTGAAGAAGCTTTCATGAGACAACTCTTTCTGATCGGTGAGTTATCTCACAGACTTATAACTTAAACCTCAGGAAGCAGTTTGCTATCACTCTTTTTCGTGGAATCTTTAAAGTGATACTTGGGAAGCCCATAATAAGGGGCCCATTGGTGAAAAAGGAATCTCCTCACATAATAACTAGAGAGAAGCTTTCTAGAGATTGCTTTCTGATGTGTGACTTCATCTCACAGAGTTCCACCCTTCCCCTTCTTTGGAACAGTTTGCTACCACTGTTGTCCTGGATTCTGCAAAGTGATATTTGGAGCTCATTGAGGGCTATGGTGAAAAAGCAGATATCCTCCCATAATAACTGGAGAGAAGCTCTCTGAGAACTGCATTGCCATGTGTGAATGCAACTCACAGAGTTACACGTTTCTCCTTCAGTGATCAGTTTGCTAACACAGTTTTCTAGAAATCTGCAGTTAGATACTTCATAGCGCAGTGAAGCTTACGGTGACAAAGGAAATATACTCAGTTGAAAACTAGAAAGAAGCCTTTCTTAGAAACTTCTTGGTGATGTGTGAATTCATCTCACAGAGTTACACTTATGTTTCGTGGAGCAGTCCATTAACACTGTCTTTGAGGAAACTGAGAAGGGCTTCTTTGGATCGCATTGAGGCCTACGCTGATAAAGGAAATTTCATCCGTTCAAAACGTGAAAGAAGCTTTCTGAGACACTTCTTTCTGATCTGTGAGTTCATCTCACAGACTTATAACTTAAACCTCAGGAAGCAGTTTGCTATCACTGTTTTCGTGGAATCTTTAAAGTGATACTTGGGAGCCCAGAATAGGGGCCCATGGTGAAAAAGGAAATCTCCTCACATAATAACTAGAGAGAAGCTTTCTAGAGATTGCTTTCTGATGTGTGACTTCATCTCACAGAGTTCCACCCTTCCCTTCTTGGAACAGTTTGCTACCACTGTTGTCCTGGATTCTGCAAAGTGATATTTGGGAGCTCATTGAGGGCTATGGTGAAAAAGCAAATATCCTCCCATAATAACTGGAGAGAAGCTCTCTGAGAAACTGCATTGCCATGTGTGAATGCAACTCACAGAGTTACACGTTTCTCTTCAGTGATCAGTTTGCTAACACAGTTTTCTAGAAATCTGCAAGTTAGATACTTCATAGCGCAGTGAAGCTTACGGTGACAAAGGAAATATACTCAGTTGAAAACTAGAAAGAAGCTTTCTTAGAAACTTCTTGGTGATGTGTGAATTCATCTCACAGAGTTACACTTATGTTTTCGTGGAGCAGTCCATTAACACTGTCTTTGAGGAAACTGAGAAGGGCTTCTTTGGATCGCATTGAGGCCTACGCTGATAAAGGAAATTTCATCCGTTCAAACGTGAAAGAAGCTTTCTGAGACACTTCTTTCTGATCTGTGAGTTCATCTCACAGACTTATAACTTAAACTCAGGAAGCAGTTTGCTATCACTTTTTTCGTGGAATCTTTAAAGTGATACTTGGGAGCCCATAATAGGGGCCCATGGTGAAAAGGAAATCTCCTCACATAATAACTAGAGAGAAGCTTTCTAGAGATTGCTTTCTGATGTGTGACTTCATCTCACAGAGTTCCACCCTTCCCTTCTTGGAACAGTTTGCTAACACTGTTGTCCTGGATTCTGCAAAGTGATATTTGGGAGCTCATTGAGGGCTATGGTGAAAAAGCAAATATCCTCCCATAATAACTGGAGAGAAGCTCTCTGAGAAACTGCATTGCCATGTGTGAATGCAACTCACAGAGTTACACGTTTTCCTTCAGTGATCAGTTTGCTAACACAGTTTTCTAGAAATCTGCAGTTAGATACTTCATAGCGCAGTGAAGCTTACGGTGACAAAGGAAATATACTCAGTTGAAAACTAGAAAGAAGCTTTCTTAGAAACTTCTTGGTGATGTGTGAATTCATCTCACAGAGTTACACTTATGTTTCGTGGAGCAGTCCATTAACACTGTCTTTGAGGAAACTGAGAAGGGCTTCTTTGGATCGCATTGAGGCCTACGCTGATAAAGGAAATTTCATCCGTTCAAAACGTGAAAGAAGCTTTCTGAGACACTTCTTTCTGATCTGTGAGTTCATCTCACAGACTTATAACTTAAACCTCAGGAAGCAGTTTGCTATCACTCTTTTCGTGGAATCTTTAAAGTGATACTTGGGAGCCCATAATAGGGGCCCATGGTGAAAAAGGAAATCTCCTCACATAATAACTAGAGAGAAGCTTTCTAGAGATTGCTTTCTGATGTGTGACTTCATCTCACAGAGTTCCACCCTTCCCTTCTTGGAACAGTTTGCTACCACTGTTGTCCTGGATTCTGCAAAGTGATATTTGGGAGCTCATTGAGGGCTATGGTGAAAAAGCAAATATCCTCCCATAATAACTGGAGAGAAGCTCTCTGAGAAACTGCATTGCCATGTGTGAATGCAACTCACAGAGTTACACGTTTCTCTTCAGTGATCAGTTTGCTAACACAGTTTTCTAGAAATCTGCAAGTTAGATACTTCATAGCGCAGTGAAGCTTACGGTGACAAAGGAAATATACTCAGTTGAAAACTAGAAAGAAGCTTTCTTAGAAACTTCTTGGTGATGTGTGAATTCATCTCACAGAGTTACACTTATGTTTCGTGGAGCAGTCCATTAACACTGTCTTTGAGGAAACTGAGAAGGGCTTCTTTGGATCGCATTGAGGCCTACGCTGATAAAGGAAATTTCATCCGTTCAAAACGTGAAAGAAGCTTTCTGAGAAACTTCTTTCTGATCTGTGAGTTCATCTCACAGACTTATAACTTAACCCTCAGGAAGCAGTTTGCTATCACTCTTTTCGTGGAATCTTTAAAGTGATACTTGGGAGCCCATAATAGGGGCCCATGGTGAAAAAGGAAATCTCCTCACATAATAACTAGAGAGAAGCTTTCTAGAGATTGCTTTCTGATGTGTGACTTCATCTCACAGAGTTCCACCCTTCCCTTCTTGGAACAGTTTGCTACCACTGTTGTCCTGGATTCTGCAAAGTGATATTTGGGAGCTCATTGAGGGCTATGGTGAAAAAGCAAATATCCTCCCATAATAACTGGAGAGAAGCTCTCTGAGAAACTGCATTGCCATGTGTGAATGCAACTCACAGAGTTACACGTTTTCCTTCAGTGATCAGTTTGCTAACACAGTTTTCTAGAAATCTGCAGTTAGATACTTCATAGCGCAGTGAAGCTTACGGTGACAAAGGAAATATACTCAGTTGAAAACTAGAAAGAAGCTTTCTTAGAAACTTCTTGGTGATGTGTGAATTCATCTCACAGAGTTACACTTATGTTTCGTGGAGCAGTCCATTAACACTGTCTTTGAGGAAACTGAGAAGGGCTTCTTTGGATCGCATTGAGGCCTACGCTGATAAAGGAAATTTCATCCGTTCAAAACGTGAAAGAAGCTTTCTGAGAACACTTCTTTCTGATCTGTGAGTTCATCTCACAGACTTATAACTTAAACCTCAGGAAGCAGTTTGCTATCACTCTTTTCGTGGAATCTTTAAAGTGATACTTGGGAGCCCAGAATAGGGGCCCATGGTGAAAAGGAAATCTCCTCACATAATAACTAGAGAGAAGCTTTCTAGAGATTGCTTTCTGATGTGTGACTTCAATCTCACAGAGTTCCACCCTTCCCTTCTTGGAACAGTTTGCTACCACTGTTGTCCTGGATTCTGCAAAGTGATATTTGGGGAGCTCATTGAGGGCTATGGTGAAAAAGCAATATCCTCCCATAATAACTGGAGAGAAGCTCTCTGAGAAACTGCATTGCCATGTGTGAATGCAACTCACAGAGTTACACGTTTCTCTTCAGTGATCAGTTTGCTAACACAGTTTTCTAGAAATCTGCAAGTTAGATACTTCATAGCGCAGTGAAGCTTACGGTGACAAAGGAAATATACTCAGTTGAAAACTAGAAAGAAGCTTTCTTAGAAACTTCTTGGTGATGTGTGAATTCATCTCACAGAGTTACACTTATGTTTCGTGGAGCAGTCCATTAACACTGTCTTTGAGGAAACTGAGAAGGGCTTCTTTGGATCGCATTGAGGCCTACGCTGATAAAGGAAATTTCATCCGTTCAAAACGTGAAAGAAGCTTTCTGAGACACTTCTTTCTGATCTGTGAGTTCATCTCACAGACTTATAACTTAAACCTCAGGAAGCAGTTTGCTATCACTCTTTTTCGTGGAATCTTTAAAGTGATACTTGGGAGCCCAGAATAGGGGCCCATGGTGAAAAAGGAAATCTCCTCACATAATAACTAGAGAGAAGCTTTCTAGAGATTGCTTTCTGATGTGTGACTTCATCTCACAGAGTTCCACCCTTCCCTTCTTGGAACAGTTTGCTACCACTGTTGTCCTGGATTCTGCAAAGTGATATTTGGGAGCTCATTGAGGGCTATGGTGAAAAAGCAAATATCCTCCCATAATAACTGGAGAGAAGCTCTCTGAGAAACTGCATTGCCATGTGTGAATGCAACTCACAGAGTTACACGTTTCTCTTCAGTGATCAGTTTGCTAACACAGTTTTCTAGAAATCTGCAGTTAGATACTTCATAGCGCAGTGAAGCTTACGGTGACAAAGGAAATATACTCAGTTGAAAACTAGAAAGAAGCTTTCTTAGAAACTTCTTGGTGATGTGTGAATTCATCTCACAGAGTTACACTTATGTTTCGTGGAGCAGTCCATTAACACTGTCTTTGAGGAAACTGAGAAGGGCTTCTTTGGATCGCATTGAGGCCTACGCTGATAAAGGAAATTTCATCCGTTCAAAACGTGAAAGAAGCTTTCTGAGACACTTCTTTCTGATCTGTGAGTTCATCTCACAGACTTATAACTTAAACCTCAGGAAGCAGTTTGCTATCACTGTTTTCGTGGAATCTTTAAAGTGATACTTGGGAGCCCATAATAGGGGCCCATGGTGAAAAAGGAAATCTCCTCACATAATAACTAGAGAGAAGCTTTCTAGAGATTGCTTTCTGATGTGTGACTTCATCTCACAGAGTTCCACCCTTCCCTTCTTGGAAACAGTTTGCTACCACTGTTGTCCTGGATTCTGCAAAGTGATATTTGGGAGCTCATTGAGGGCTATGGTGAAAAAGCAAATATCCTCCCATAATAACTGGAGAGAAGCTCTCTGAGAAACTGCATTGCCATGTGTGAATGCAACTCACAGAGTTACACGTTTCTCTTCAGTGATCAGTTTGCTAACACAGTTTTTCTAGAAATCTGCAAGTTAGATACTTCATAGCGCAGTGAAGCTTACGGTGACAAAGGAAATATACTCAGTTGAAAACTAGAAAGAAGCTTTCTTAGAAACTTCTTGGTGATGTGTGAATTCATCTCACAGAGTTACACTTATGTTTCGTGGAGCAGTCCATTAACACTGTCTTTGAGGAAACTGAGAAGGGCTTCTTTGGATCGCATTGAGGCCTACGCTGATAAAGGAAATTTCATCCGTTCAAAACGTGAAAGAAGCTTTCTGAGAAACTTCTTTCTGATCTGTGAGTTCATCTCACAGACTTATAACTTAAACCTCAGGAAGCAGTTTGCTATCACTCTTTTCGTGGAATCTTTAAAGTGATACTTGGGAGCCCATAATAGGGGCCCATGGTGAAAAAGGAAATCTCCTCACATAATAACTAGAGAGAAGCTTTCTAGAGATTGCTTTCTGATGTGTGACTTCATCTCACAGAGTTCCACCCTTCCCTTCTTGGAACAGTTTGCTAACACTGTTGTCCTGGATTCTGCAAAGTGATATTTGGGAGCTCATTGAGGGCTATGGTGAAAAAGCAAATATCCTCCCATAATAACTGGAGAGAAGCTCTCTGAGAAACTGCATTGCCATGTGTGAATGCAACTCACAGAGTTACACGTTTCTCTTCAGTGATCAGTTTGCTAACACAGTTTTCTAGAAATCTGCAAGTTAGATACTTCATAGCGCAGTGAAGCTTACGGTGACAAAGGAAATATACTCAGTTGAAAACTAGAAAGAAGCTTTCTTAGAAACTTCTTGGTGATGTGTGAATTCATCTCACAGAGTTACACTTATGTTTCGTGGAGCAGTCCATTAACACTGTCTTTGAGGAAACTGAGAAGGGCTTCTTTGGATCGCATTGAGGCCTACGCTGATAAAGGAAATTTCATCCGTTCAAAACGTGAAAGAAGCTTTCTGAGACACTTCTTTCTGATCTGTGAGTTCATCTCACAGACTTATAACTTAAACCTCAGGAAGCAGTTTGCTATCACTCTTTTCGTGGAATCTTTAAAGTGATACTTGGGAGCCCAGAATAGGGGCCCATGGTGAAAAAGGAAATCTCCTCACATAATAACTAGAGAGAAGCTTTCTAGAGATTGCTTTCTGATGTGTGACTTCATCTCACAGAGTTCCACCCTTCCCTTCTTGGAACAGTTTGCTACCACTGTTGTCCTGGATTCTGCAAAGTGATATTTGGGAGCTCATTGAGGGCTATGGTGAAAAAGCAAATATCCTCCCATAATAACTGGAGAGAAGCTCTCTGAGAAACTGCATTGCCATGTGTGAATGCAACTCACAGAGTTACACGTTTCTCTTCAGTGATCAGTTTGCTAACACAGTTTTCTAGAAATCTGCAATTAGATACTTCATAGCGCAGTGAAGCTTACGGTGACAAAGGAAATATACTCAGTTGAAAACTAGAAAGAAGCTTTCTTAGAAACTTCTTGGTGATGTGTGAATTCATCTCACAGAGTTACACTTATGTTTCGTGGAGCAGTCCATTAACACTGTCTTTGAGGAAACTGAGAAGGGCTTCTTTGGATCGCATTGAGGCCTACGCTGATAAAGGAAATTTCATCCGTTCAAAACGTGAAAGAAGCTTTCTGAGACACTTCTTTCTGATCTGTGAGTTCATCTCACAGACTTATAACTTAAACCTCAGGAAGCAGTTTGCTATCACTGTTTTCGTGGAATCTTTAAAGTGATACTTGGGAGCCCATAATAGGGGCCCATGGTGAAAAAGGAAATCTCCTCACATAATAACTAGAGAGAAGCTTTCTAGAGATTGCTTTCTGATGTGTGACTTCATCTCACAGAGTTCCACCCTTCCCTTCTTGGAACAGTTTGCTACCACTGTTGTCCTGGATTCTGCAAAGTGATATTTGGGAGCTCATTGAGGGCTATGGTGAAAAAGCAAATATCCTCCCATAATAACTGGAGAGAAGCTCTCTGAGAAACTGCATTGCCATGTGTGAATGCAACTCACAGAGTTACACGTTTTCCTTCAGTGATCAGTTTGCTAACACAGTTTTCTAGAAATCTGCAGTTAGATACTTCATAGCGCAGTGAAGCTTACGGTGGACAAAGGAAATATACTCAGTTGAAAACTAGAAAGAAGCTTTCTTAGAAACTTCTTGGTGATGTGTGAATTCATCTCACAGAGTTACACTTATGTTTCGTGGAGCAGTCCATTAACACTGTCTTTGAGGAAACTGAGAAGGGCTTCTTTGGATCGCATTGAGGCCTACGCTGATAAAGGAAATTTCATCCGTTCAAAACGTGAAAGAAGCTTTCTGAGACACTTCTTTCTGATCTGTGAGTTCATCTCACAGACTTATAACTTAAACCTCAGGGAAGCAGTTTGCTATCACTGCTTTTCGTGGAATCTTTAAAGTGATACTTGGGAGCCCATAATAGGGGCCCATGGTGAAAAAGGAAATCTCCTCACATAATAACTAGAGAGAAGCGTGTATAGAGATTGCTTTCTGATGTGTTGACTTCCATCTCACAGAGTTCCACCCTTCTTTGGAAAAAACAGTTTGCTACCACTGTTGTTCCTGGATTCTGCAAAGTGATATTTGGGGAGCTCATTGAGGGCTATGGTGAAAAAAGCAGATATCTCCCATAATAACTGGAAGAGAATGCTCTCTGAGAAACTGCATTGCCATGTGTGAATGCAACTCACAGAGTTACACGTTTCTCTTCAGTGATCAGTTTGCTAACACAGTTTCTCTAGAAATCTGCCATTAGATTACTTCATAGCGCAGTGAAGCTTACGGTGGAACAAAGGAAATATACTCAGTTGAAAACTAGAAAGAAGCTTTCTCTTAGAAATTCTTGGTGATGTGTGTGAATTCATTCTCACAGAGTTACACTTATGTTTCGTTGAGCAGTCCATTAACACTGTCTTTGAGGAAAACTGAGAAGGCGCTTCTTGGATCGCATTGAGGGCCTACGCTGGTTATAAAGGAAAATTTCATCCGTTCAAAAAACGTGAAAGAAGCTTTCTGAGAACTTCTTTCTGATCTGTGAGTTCATCTCACAGACTTATAACTTAAAACCTCAGGAAAGCAGTTTGCTATCACTTTTTCGTGGAATCTTTAAAGTGATTACTTGGGAGCCCAAAATAGGGG
>NC_044556.1:62754572-62816291 GCF_007565055.1 Rhinopithecus roxellana
CTCTTCAGTGATCAGTTTGCTAACACAGTTTTCTAGAAATCTGCATTAGATAGTTCATAGCGGAGTGAAGCTTACGGTGACAAAGGAATATACTCAGTTGAAAACTAGAAAGTAGGTTTCTTAGAAACTTCTTGGTGATGTGTGAATTCATCTCACAGAGTTACACTTATGTTTCGTGGAGCAGTCCATTAACACTGTCTTTGAGGAAACTGAGAAGGGCTTCTTTGGATCGCATTGAGGCCTACGCTGATAAAGGAAATTTCATCCGTTCAAAACGTGAAAGAAGCTTTCTGAGAAACTTCTTTCTGATCTGTGAGTTCATCTCACAGACTTATAACTTAAACCTCAGGAAGCAGTTTGCTATCACTGTTTTCGTGGAATCTTTAAAGTGATACTTGGGAGCCCATAATAGGGGCCCATGGTGAAAAAGGAAATCTCCTCACATAATAACTAGAGAGAAGCTTTCTAGAGATTGCTTTCTGATCTGTGAGTTCATCTCACAGACTTATAACTTAAACCTCAGGGAGCAGTTTGCTATCACTCTTTTCGTGGAATCTTTAAAGTGATACTTGGGAGCCCGAAAGGGGCCCATGGTGAAAAAGGAAATCTCCTCACATAATAACTAGAGAGAAGCTTCTAGAGATGCTTCTGATGTGTGACTCATCTCACAGAGTTCCACCCTTCCCTTCTTGGAACAGTTTGCTAACACTTTTGTCCTGGATTCTGCAAAGTGATATTTGGGAGCTCATTGAGGGCTATGGTGAAAAAGCAAATATCCTCCCATAATAACTGGAGAGAAGCTCTCTGAGAAACTGCATTGCCATATGTGAATGCAACTCACAGAGTTACACGTTTCTCCTCAGTGATCAGTTTGCTAACAAAGTTTTCTAGAAATCTGCAGTTAGATACTTCATAGCGCAGTGAAGCTTACGGTGACAAAGGAAATATAATCTGTTGAAAACTAGAAAGAAGGCTTTCTTAGAAACTTCTTGGTGATGTGTGAATTCATCTCACAGAGTTACACTTATGTTTCGATGCGAGCAGTACCGCTTAACACTGTCTTTGAGGAAACTGAGAGGGGCTTCTTTGGATCGCATTGAGGCCTACGCTGATAAAGGAAATTTCATCCGTTCAAAACGTGAAAGAAGCTTTCTGAGACACTTCTTTCTGATCTGTGAGTTCATCTCACAGACTTATAACTTAAACCTCAGGAAGCAGTTTGCTATCACTCTTTTCGTGGAATCTTTAAAGTGATACTTGGGAGCCCATAATAGGGGCCCATGGTGAAAAGGAAATCTCCTCACATAATAACTAGAGGGAAGCTTTCTAGAGATTGCTTTCTGATGTGTGACTTCAACTCACAGAGTTCCACCCTTCCCTTCTTGGAACAGTTTGCTACCACAGTTGTCCTGGATTCTGCAAAGTGATATTTGGGAGCTCATTGAGGGCTATGGTGAAAAAGCAAATATCCTCCCATAATAACTGGAGAGAAGCTCTCTGAGAAACTGCATTGCCATGTGTGAATGCAACTCACAGAGTTACACGTTTCTCTTCAGTGATCAGTTTGCTAACACAGTTTTCTAGAAATCTGCAGTTAGATACTTCATAGCGCAGTGAAGCTTACGGTGACAAGGAAATATACTCAGTTGAAAAACTAGAAAGAAGCTTTCTTAGAAACTTCTTGGTGATGTGTGGAATTCATCTCACAGAGTTACACTTATGTTTCGTGGAGCAGTCCATTAACACTGTCTTTGAGGAAACTGAGAAGGGCTTCTTTGGATCGCATTGAGGCCTACGCTGATAAAGGAAATTTCATCCGTTCAAAACGTGAAAGAAGCTTTCTGAGAAACTTCTTTCTGATCTGTGAGTTCATCTCACAGACTTATAACTTAAACCTCAGAAAGCAGTTTGCTATCACTCTTTTCGTGGAATCTTTAAAGTGATACTTGGGAGCCCATAATAGGGGCCCATGGTGAAAAAGGAAATCTCCTCACATAATAACTAGAGAGAAGCTTTCTAGAGATTGCTTTCTGATGTGTGACTTCATCTCACAGAGTTCCACCCTTCCCTTCTTGGAACAGTTTGCTAACACTGTTGTCCTGGATTCTGCAAAGTGATATTTGGGAGCTCATTGGGGGCTATGGTGAAAAAGTAACTATCCTCCCATAATAACTGGAGAGAAGCTCTCTGAGAAACTGCATTGCCATGTGTGAATCCAACTCACAGAGTTACACGTTTCTCTTCAGTGATCAGTTTGCTAACACAGTTTTCTAGAAATCTGCAATTAGATAGTTCATAGCGCAGTGAAGCTTACGGTGACAAAGGAAATATACTCAGTTGAAAACTAGAAAGTAGGTTTCTTAGAAACTTCTTGGTGATGTGTGAATTCATCTCACAGAGTTACACTTATGTTTCGTGGAGCAGTCCATTAACACTGTCTTTGAGGAAACTGAGAAGGGCTTCTTTGGATCGCATTGAGGCCTACGCTGATAAAGGAAATTTCATCCGTTCAAAACGTGAAAGAAGCTTTCTGAGAAAACTTCTTTCTGATCTGTGACGTTCATCTCACAGGACTTATAACTTAAACCTCAGGAAGCAGTTTGCTATCACTAGTTTCGTGGAATCTTGAAAGTGATACTTGGGGAGCCCATAGGGGCCCATGGTGAAAAAGGAAATCTCCTCACATAATAACTAGAGAGAAGCTTTCTAGAGATTGCTTTCTGATGTGTGACTTCATCTCACAGAGTTCCACCCTTCCCTTCTTGGAACAGTTTGCTAACACTGTTGTCCTGGATTCTGCAAAGTGATATTTGGGAGCTCATTGAGGGCTATGGTGAAAAAGCAGATATCCTCCCATAATAACTGGAGAGAAGCTCTCTGAGAAACTGCATTGCCATGTGTGAATGCAACTCACAGAGTTACACGTTTCTCTTCAGTGATCAGTTTGCTAACACAGTTTTCTAGAAATCTGCAGTTAGATACTTCATAGCGCAGTGAAGCTTACGGTGACAAAGGAAATATACTCAGTTGAAAACTAGAAAGAAGCTTTCTTAGAAACTTCTTGGTGATGTGTGAATTCATCTCACAGAGTTACACTTATGTTTCGTGGAGCAGTCCATTAACACTGTCTTTGAGGAAACTGAGAAGGGCTTCTTTGGATCGCATTGAGGCCTACGCTGATAAAGGAAATTTCATCCGTTCAAAACGTGAAAGAAGCTTTCTGAGACACTTCTTTCTGATCTGTGAGTTCATCTCACAGACTTATAACTTAAACCTCAGGAAGCAGTTTGCTATCACTGTTTTCGTGGAATCTTTAAAGTGATACTTGGGAGCCCAGAATAGGGGCCCATGGTGAAAAAGGAAATCTCCTCACATAATAACTAGAGAGAAGCTTTCTAGAGATTGCTTTCTGATGTGTGACTTCATCTCACAGAGTTCCACCCTTCCCTTCTTGGAACAGTTTGCTACCACTGTTGTCCTGGATTCTGCAAAGTGATATTTGGGAGCTCATTGAGGGCTATGGTGAAAAAGCAGATATCCTCCCATAATAACTGGAGAGAAGCTCTCTGAGAAACTGCATTGCCATGTGTGAATGCAACTCACAGAGTTACACGTTTCTCTTCAGTGATCAGTTTGCTAACACAGTTTTCTAGAAATCTGCAGTTAGATACTTCATAGCGCAGTGAAGCTTACGGTGACAAAGGAAATATACTCAGTTGAAAACTAGAAAGAAGCTTTCTTAGAAACTTCTTGGTGATGTGTGAATTCATCTCACAGAGTTACACTTATGTTTCGTGGAGCAGTCCATTAACACTGTCTTTGAGGAAACTGAGAAGGGCTTCTTTGGATCGCATTGAGGCCTACGCTGATAAAGGAAATTTCATCCGTTCAAAACGTGAAAGAAGCTTTCTGAGAAACTTCTTTCTGATCTGTGAGTTCATCTCACAGACTTATAACTTAAACCTCAGGAAGCAGTTTGCTATCACTGTTTTCGTGGAATCTTTAAAGTGATACTTGGGAGCCCATAATAGGGGCCCATGGTGAAAAAGGAAATCTCCTCACATAATAACTAGAGAGAAGCTTTCTAGAGATTGCTTTCTGATGTGTGACTTCATCTCACAGAGTTCCACCCTTCCCTTCTTGGAACAGTTTGCTAACACTGTTGTCCTGGATTCTGCAAAGTGATATTTGGGAGCTCATTGAGGGCTATGGTGAAAAAGCAAATATCCTCCCATAATAACTGGAGAGAAGCTCTCTGAGAAACTGCATTGCCATTTGTGAATGCAACTCACAGAGTTACACGTTTCTCCTCAGTGATCAGTTTGCTAACACAGTTTTCTAGAAATCTGCAGTTAGATACTTCATAGCGCAGTGAAGCTTACGGTGACAAAGGAAATATACTCAGTTGAAAACTAGAAAGAAGCTTTCTTAGAAACTTCTTGGTGATGTGTGAATTCATCTCACAGAGTTACACTTATGTTTCGTGGAGCAGTCCATTAACACTGTCTTTGAGGAAACTGAGAAGGGCTTCTTTGGATCGCATTGAGGCCTACGCTGATAAAGGAAATTTCATCCGTTCAAAACGTGAAAGAAGCTTTCTGAGACACTTCTTTCTGATCTGTGAGTTCATCTCACAGACTTATAACTTAAACCTCAGGAAGCAGTTTGCTATCACTGTTTTCGTGGAATCTTTAAAGTGATACTTGGGAGCCCATAATAGGGGCCCATGGTGAAAAAGGAAATCTCCTCACATAATAACTAGAGAGAAGCTTTCTAGAGATTGCTTTCTGATGTGTGACTTCATCTCACAGAGTTCCACCCTTCCCTTCTTGGAACAGTTTGCTACCACTGTTGTCCTGGATTCTGCAAAGTGATATTTGGGAGCTCATTGAGGGCTATGGTGAAAAAGCAAATATCCTCCCATAATAACTGGAGAGAAGCTCTCTGAGAAACTGCATTGCCATGTGTGAATGCAACTCACAGAGTTACACGTTTCTCTTCAGTGATCAGTTTGCTAACACAGTTTTCTAGAAATCTGCAGTTAGATACTTCATAGCGCAGTGAAGCTTACGGTGACAAAGGAAATATACTCAGTTGAAAACTAGAAAGAAGCTTTCTTAGAAACTTCTTGGTGATGTGTGAATTCATCTCACAGAGTTACACTTATGTTTCGTGGAGCAGTCCATTAACACTGTCTTTGAGGAAACTGAGAAGGGCTTCTTTGGATCGCATTGAGGCCTACGCTGATAAAGGAAATTTCATCCGTTCAAAACGTGAAAGAAGCTTTCTGAGACACTTCTTTCTGATCTGTGAGTTCATCTCACAGACTTATAACTTAAACCTCAGGGAAGCAGTTTGCTATCACTCTTTTCGTGGAATCTTTAAAGTGATACTTGGGAGCCCATAATAGGGGCCCATGGTGAAAAAGGAAATCTCCTCACATAATAACTAGAGAGAAGCTTTCTAGAGATTGCTTTCTGATGTGTGACTTCATCTCACAGAGTTCCACCCTTCCCTTCTTGGAACAGTTTGCTACCACTGTTGTCCTGGATTCTGCAAAGTGATATTTGGGAGCTCATTGAGGGCTATGGTGAAAAAGCAAATATCCTCCCATAATAACTGGAGAGAAGCTCTCTGAGAAACTGCATTGCCATGTGTGAATGCAACTCACAGAGTTACACGTTTCTCTTCAGTGATCAGTTTGCTAACACAGTTTTCTAGAAATCTGCAGTTAGATACTTCATAGCGCAGTGAAGCTTACGGTGACAAAGGAAATATACTCAGTTGAAAACTAGAAAGAAGCTTTCTTAGAAACTTCTTGGTGATGTGTGAATTCATCTCACAGAGTTACACTTATGTTTCGTGGAGCAGTCCATTAACACTGTCTTTGAGGAAACTGAGAAGGGCTTCTTTGGATCGCATTGAGGCCTACGCTGATAAAGGAAATTTCATCCGTTCAAAACGTGAAAGAAGCTTTCTGAGACACTTCTTTCTGATCTGTGAGTTCATCTCACAGACTTATAACTTAAACCTCAGGAAGCAGTTTGCTATCACTCTTTTCGTGGAATCTTTAAAGTGATACTTGGGAGCCCATAATAGGGGCCCATGGTGAAAAAGGAAATCTCCTCACATAATAACTAGAGAGAAGCTTTCTAGAGATTGCTTTCTGATGTGTGACTTCATCTCACAGAGTTCCACCCTTCCCTTCTTGGAACAGTTTGCTACCACTGTTGTCCTGGATTCTGCAAAGTGATATTTGGGAGCTCATTGAGGGCTATGGTGAAAAAGCAAATATCCTCCCATAATAACTGGAGAGAAGCTCTCTGAGAAACTGCATTGCCATGTGTGAATGCAACTCACAGAGTTACACGTTTCTCTTCAGTGATCAGTTTGCTAACACAGTTTTCTAGAAATCTGCAGTTAGATACTTCATAGCGCAGTGAAGCTTACGGTGACAAAGGAAATATACTCAGTTGAAAACTAGAAAGAAGCTTTCTTAGAAACTTCTTGGTGATGTGTGAATTCATCTCACAGAGTTACACTTATGTTTCGTGGAGCAGTCCATTAACACTGTCTTTGAGGAACTGAGAAGGGCTTCTTTGGATCGCATTGAGGCCTACGCTGATAAAGGAAATTTCATCCGTTCAAAACGTGAAAGAAGCTTTCTGAGACACTTCTTTCTGATCTGTGAGTTCATCTCACAGACTTATAACTTAAACCTCAGGGAGCAGTTTGCTATCACTCTTTTCGTGGAATCTTTAAAGTGATACTTGGGAGCCCATAATAGGGGCCCATGGTGAAAAAGGAAATCTCCATAACTTAAACCTCAGGGAGTTTTGCTATCACTCTTTTCGTGGAATCTTTAAAGTGATACTTGGGAGCCCATAATGGGGCCCATGGTGAAAAAGGAATTCTCCTCACATAATAACTAGAGAGAAGCTTTCTAGAGATTGCTTTCTGATGTGTGACTTCAACTCACAGAGTTCCACCCTTCCCTTCTTGGAACAGTTTGCTACCACTGTTGTCCTGGATTCTGCAAAGTGATATTTGGGAGCTCATTGAGGGCTATGGTGAAAAAGCAGATATCCTCCCATAATAACTGGAGAGAAGCTCTCTGAGAAACTGCATTGCCATGTGTGAATGCAACTCACAGAGTTACACGTTTCTCTTCAGTGATCAGTTTGCTAACACAGTTTTCTAGAAATCTGCAGTTAGATACTTCATAGCGCAGTGAAGCTTACGGTGACAAAGGAAATATACTCAGTTGAAAACTAGAAAGAAGCTTTCTTAGAAACTTCTTGGTGATGTGTGAATTCATCTCACAGAGTTACACTTATGTTTCGTGGAGCAGTCCATTAACACTGTCTTTGAGGAAACTGAGAAGGGCTTCTTTGGATCGCATTGAGGCCTACGCTGATAAAGGAAATTTCATCCGTTCAAAACGTGAAAGAAGCTTTCTGAGACACTTCTTTCTGATCTGTGAGTTCATCTCACAGACTTATAACTTAAACCTCAGGAAGCAGTTTGCTATCACTCTTTTCGTGGAATCTTTAAAGTGATACTTGGGAGCCCATAATAGGGGCCCATGGTGAAAAAGGAAATCTCCTCACATAATAACTAGAGAGAAGCTTTCTAGAGATTGCTTTCTGATGTGTGACTTCAATCTCACAGAGTTCCACCCTTCCCTTCTTGGAACAGTTTGCTACCACTGTTGTCCTGGATTCTGCAAAGTGATATTTGGGAGCTCATTGAGGGCTATGGTGAAAAAGCAAATATCCTCCCATAATAACTGGAGAGAAGCTCTCTGAGAAACTGCATTGCCATGTGTGAATGCAACTCACAGAGTTACACGTTTCTCTTCAGTGATCAGTTTGCTAACACAGTTTTCTAGAAATCTGCAGTTAGATACTTCATAGCGCAGTGAAGCTTACGGTGACAAAGGAAATATACTCAGTTGAAAACTAGAAAGAAGCTTTCTTAGAAACTTCTTGGTGATGTGTGAATTCATCTCACAGAGTTACACTTATGTTTCGTGGAGCAGTCCATTAACACTGTCTTTGAGGAAACTGAGAAGGGCTTCTTTGGATCGCATTGAGGCCTACGCTGATAAAGGAAATTTCATCCGTTCAAAACGTGAAAGAAGCTTTCTGAGACACTTCTTTCTGATCTGTGAGTTCATCTCACAGACTTATAACTTAAACCTCAGGAAGCAGTTTGCTATCACTCTTTTCGTGGAATCTTTAAAGTGATACTTGGGAGCCCATAATAGGGGCCCATGGTGAAAAAGGAAATCTCCTCACATAATAACTAGAGAGAAGCTTTCTAGAGATTGCTTTCTGATGTGTGACTTCATCTCACAGAGTTCCACCCTTCCCTTCTTGGAACAGTTTGCTACCACTGTTGTCCTGGATTCTGCAAAGTGATATTTGGGAGCTCATTGAGGGCTATGGTGAAAAAGCAAATATCCTCCCATAATAACTGGAGAGAAGCTCTCTGAGAAACTGCATTGCCATGTGTGAATGCAACTCACAGAGTTACACGTTTCTCTTCAGTGATCAGTTTGCTAACACAGTTTTCTAGAAATCTGCAGTTAGATACTTCATAGCGCAGTGAAGCTTACGGTGACAAAGGAAATATACTCAGTTGAAAACTAGAAAGAAGCTTTCTTAGAAACTTCTTGGTGATGTGTGAATTCATCTCACAGAGTTACACTTATGTTTCGTGGAGCAGTCCATTAACACTGTCTTTGAGGAAACTGAGAAGGGCTTCTTTGGATCGCATTGAGGCCTACGCTGATAAAGGAAATTTCATCCGTTCAAAACGTGAAAGAAGCTTTCTGAGACACTTCTTTCTGATCTGTGAGTTCATCTCACAGACTTATAACTTAAACCTCAGGAAGCAGTTTGCTATCACTCTTTTCGTGGAATCTTTAAAGTGATACTTGGGAGCCCATAATAGGGGCCCATGGTGAAAAAGGAAATCTCCTCACATAATAACTAGAGAGAAGCTTTCTAGAGATTGCTTTCTGATGTGTGACTTCATCTCACAGAGTTCCACCCTTCCCTTCTTGGAACAGTTTGCTACCACTGTTGTCCTGGATTCTGCAAAGTGATATTTGGGAGCTCATTGAGGGCTATGGTGAAAAAGCAAATATCCTCCCATAATAACTGGAGAGAAGCTCTCTGAGAAACTGCATTGCCATGTGTGAATGCAACTCACAGAGTTACACGTTTCTCTTCAGTGATCAGTTTGCTAACACAGTTTTCTAGAAATCTGCAGTTAGATACTTCATAGCGCAGTGAAGCTTACGGTGACAAAGGAAATATACTCAGTTGAAAACTAGAAAGAAGCTTTCTTAGAAACTTCTTGGTGATGTGTGAATTCATCTCACAGAGTTACACTTATGTTTCGTGGAGCAGTCCATTAACACTGTCTTTGAGGAAACTGAGAAGGGCTTCTTTGGATCGCATTGAGGCCTACGCTGATAAAGGAAATTTCATCCGTTCAAAACGTGAAAGAAGCTTTCTGAGACACTTCTTTCTGATCTGTGAGTTCATCTCACAGACTTATAACTTAAACCTCAGGAAGCAGTTTGCTATCACTCTTTTCGTGGAATCTTTAAAGTGATACTTGGGAGCCCATAATAGGGGCCCATGGTGAAAAAGGAAATCTCCTCACATAATAACTAGAGAGAAGCTTTCTAGAGATTGCTTTCTGATGTGTGACTTCATCTCACAGAGTTCCACCCTTCCCTTCTTGGAACAGTTTGCTACCACTGTTGTCCTGGATTCTGCAAAGTGATATTTGGGAGCTCATTGAGGGCTATGGTGAAAAAGCAAATATCCTCCCATAATAACTGGAGAGAAGCTCTCTGAGAAACTGCATTGCCATGTGTGAATGCAACTCACAGAGTTACACGTTTCTCTTCAGTGATCAGTTTGCTAACACAGTTTTCTAGAAATCTGCAGTTAGATACTTCATAGCGCAGTGAAGCTTACGGTGACAAAGGAAATATACTCAGTTGAAAACTAGAAAGAAGCTTTCTTAGAAACTTCTTGGTGATGTGTGAATTCATCTCACAGAGTTACACTTATGTTTCGTGGAGCAGTCCATTAACACTGTCTTTGAGGAAACTGAGAAGGGCTTCTTTGGATCGCATTGAGGCCTACGCTGATAAAGGAAATTTCATCCGTTCAAAACGTGAAAGAAGCTTTCTGAGACACTTCTTTCTGATCTGTGAGTTCATCTCACAGACTTATAACTTAAACCTCAGGAAGCAGTTTGCTATCACTCTTTTCGTGGAATCTTTAAAGTGATACTTGGGAGCCCATAATAGGGGCCCATGGTGAAAAAGGAAATCTCCTCACATAATAACTAGAGAGAAGCTTTCTAGAGATTGCTTTCTGATGTGTGACTTCATCTCACAGAGTTCCACCCTTCCCTTCTTGGAACAGTTTGCTACCACTGTTGTCCTGGATTCTGCAAAGTGATATTTGGGAGCTCATTGAGGGCTATGGTGAAAAAGCAAATATCCTCCCATAATAACTGGAGAGAAGCTCTCTGAGAAACTGCATTGCCATGTGTGAATGCAACTCACAGAGTTACACGTTTCTCTCAGTGATCAGTTTGCTAACACAGTTTTCTAGAAATCTGCAGTTAGATACTTCATAGCGCAGTGAAGCTTACGGTGACAAAGGAAATATACTCAGTTGAAAACTAGAAAGAAGCTTTCTTAGAAACTTCTTGGTGATGTGTGAATTCATCTCACAGAGTTACACTTATGTTTCGTGGAGCAGTCCATTAACACTGTCTTTGAGGAAACTGAGAAGGGCTTCTTTGGATCGCATTGAGGCCTACGCTGATAAAGGAAATTTCATCCGTTCAAAACGTGAAAGAAGCTTTCTGAGACACTTCTTTCTGATCTGTGAGTTCATCTCACAGACTTATAACTTAAACCTCAGGAAGCAGTTTGCTATCACTCTTTTCGTGGAATCTTTAAAGTGATACTTGGGAGCCCATAATAGGGGCCCATGGTGAAAAAGGAAATCTCCTCACATAATAACTAGAGAGAAGCTTTCTAGAGATTGCTTTCTGATGTGTGACTTCATCTCACAGAGTTCCACCCTTCCCTTCTTGGAACAGTTTGCTACCACTGTTGTCCTGGATTCTGCAAAGTGATATTTGGGAGCTCATTGAGGGCTATGGTGAAAAAGCAAATATCCTCCCATAATAACTGGAGAGAAGCTCTCTGAGAAACTGCATTGCCATGTGTGAATGCAACTCACAGAGTTACACGTTTCTCTTCAGTGATCAGTTTGCTAACACAGTTTTCTAGAAATCTGCAGTTAGATACTTCATAGCGCAGTGAAGCTTACGGTGACAAAGGAAATATACTCAGTTGAAAACTAGAAAGAAGCTTTCTTAGAAACTTCTTGGTGATGTGTGAATTCATCTCACAGAGTTACACTTATGTTTCGTGGAGCAGTCCATTAACACTGTCTTTGAGGAAACTGAGAAGGGCTTCTTTGGATCGCATTGAGGCCTACGCTGATAAAGGAAATTTCATCCGTTCAAAACGTGAAAGAAGCTTTCTGAGACACTTCTTTCTGATCTGTGAGTTCATCTCACAGACTTATAACTTAAACCTCAGGAAGCAGTTTGCTATCACTCTTTTCGTGGAATCTTTAAAGTGATACTTGGGAGCCCATAATAGGGGCCCATGGTGAAAAAGGAAATCTCCTCACATAATAACTAGAGAGAAGCTTTCTAGAGATTGCTTTCTGATGTGTGACTTCATCTCACAGAGTTCCACCCTTCCCTTCTTGGAACAGTTTGCTACCACTGTTGTCCTGGATTCTGCAAAGTGATATTTGGGAGCTCATTGAGGGCTATGGTGAAAAAGCAAATATCCTCCCATAATAACTGGAGAGAAGCTCTCTGAGAAACTGCATTGCCATGTGTGAATGCAACTCACAGAGTTACACGTTTCTCTTCAGTGATCAGTTTGCTAACACAGTTTTCTAGAAATCTGCAGTTAGATACTTCATAGCGCAGTGAAGCTTACGGTGACAAAGGAAATATACTCAGTTGAAAACTAGAAAGAAGCTTTCTTAGAAACTTCTTGGTGATGTGTGAATTCATCTCACAGAGTTACACTTATGTTTCGTGGAGCAGTCCATTAACACTGTCTTTGAGGAAACTGAGAAGGGCTTCTTTGGATCGCATTGAGGCCTACGCTGATAAAGGAAATTTCATCCGTTCAAAACGTGAAAGAAGCTTTCTGAGACACTTCTTTCTGATCTGTGAGTTCATCTCACAGACTTATAACTTAAACCTCAGGAAGCAGTTTGCTATCACTCTTTTCGTGGAATCTTTAAAGTGATACTTGGGAGCCCATAATAGGGGCCCATGGTGAAAAAGGAAATCTCCTCACATAATAACTAGAGAGAAGCTTTCTAGAGATTGCTTTCTGATGTGTGACTTCATCTCACAGAGTTCCACCCTTCCCTTCTTGGAACAGTTTGCTACCACTGTTGTCCTGGATTCTGCAAAGTGATATTTGGGAGCTCATTGAGGGCTATGGTGAAAAAGCAAATATCCTCCCATAATAACTGGAGAGAAGCTCTCTGAGAAACTGCATTGCCATGTGTGAATGCAACTCACAGAGTTACACGTTTCTCTTCAGTGATCAGTTTGCTAACACAGTTTTCTAGAAATCTGCAGTTAGATACTTCATAGCGCAGTGAAGCTTACGGTGACAAAGGAAATATACTCAGTTGAAAACTAGAAAGAAGCTTTCTTAGAAACTTCTTGGTGATGTGTGAATTCATCTCACAGAGTTACACTTATGTTTCGTGGAGCAGTCCATTAACACTGTCTTTGAGGAAACTGAGAAGGGCTTCTTTGGATCGCATTGAGGCCTACGCTGATAAAGGAAATTTCATCCGTTCAAAACGTGAAAGAAGCTTTCTGAGACACTTCTTTCTGATCTGTGAGTTCATCTCACAGACTTATAACTTAAACCTCAGGGAGCAGTTTGCTATCACTCTTTTCGTGGAATCTTTAAAGTGATACTTGGGAGCCCATAATAGGGGCCCATGGTGAAAAAGGAAATCTCCTCACATAATAACTAGAGAGAAGCTTTCTAGAGATTGCTTTCTGATGTGTGACTTCATCTCACAGAGTTCCACCCTTCCCTTCTTGGAACAGTTTGCTACCACTGTTGTCCTGGATTCTGCAAAGTGATATTTGGGAGCTCATTGAGGGCTATGGTGAAAAAGCAGATATCCTCCCATAATAACTGGAGAGAAGCTCTCTGAGAAACTGCATTGCCATGTGTGAATGCAACTCACAGAGTTACACGTTTCTCTTCAGTGATCAGTTTGCTAACACAGTTTTCTAGAAATCTGCAGTTAGATACTTCATAGCGCAGTGAAGCTTACGGTGACAAAGGAAATATACTCAGTTGAAAACTAGAAAGAAGCTTTCTTAGAAACTTCTTGGTGATGTGTGAATTCATCTCACAGAGTTACACTTATGTTTCGTGGAGCAGTCCATTAACACTGTCTTTGAGGAAACTGAGAAGGGCTTCTTTGGATCGCATTGAGGCCTACGCTGATAAAGGAAATTTCATCCGTTCAAAACGTGAAAGAAGCTTTCTGAGACACTTCTTTCTGATCTGTGAGTTCATCTCACAGACTTATAACTTAAACCTCAGGAAGCAGTTTGCTATCACTCTTTTCGTGGAATCTTTAAAGTGATACTTGGGAGCCCATAATAGGGGCCCATGGTGAAAAAGGAAATCTCCTCACATAATAACTAGAGAGAAGCTTTCTAGAGATTGCTTTCTGATGTGTGACTTCATCTCACAGAGTTCCACCCTTCCCTTCTTGGAACAGTTTGCTACCACTGTTGTCCTGGATTCTGCAAAGTGATATTTGGGAGCTCATTGAGGGCTATGGTGAAAAAGCAAATATCCTCCCATAATAACTGGAGAGAAGCTCTCTGAGAAACTGCATTGCCATGTGTGAATGCAACTCACAGAGTTACACGTTTCTCTTCAGTGATCAGTTTGCTAACACAGTTTTCTAGAAATCTGCAGTTAGATACTTCATAGCGCAGTGAAGCTTACGGTGACAAAGGAAATATACTCAGTTGAAAACTAGAAAGAAGCTTTCTTAGAAACTTCTTGGTGATGTGTGAATTCATCTCACAGAGTTACACTTATGTTTCGTGGAGCAGTCCATTAACACTGTCTTTGAGGAAACTGAGAAGGGCTTCTTTGGATCGCATTGAGGCCTACGCTGATAAAGGAAATTTCATCCGTTCAAAACGTGAAAGAAGCTTTCTGAGACACTTCTTTCTGATCTGTGAGTTCATCTCACAGACTTATAACTTAAACCTCAGGAAGCAGTTTGCTATCACTCTTTTCGTGGAATCTTTAAAGTGATACTTGGGAGCCCATAATAGGGGCCCATGGTGAAAAAGGAAATCTCCTCACATAATAACTAGAGAGAAGCTTTCTAGAGATTGCTTTCTGATGTGTGACTTCATCTCACAGAGTTCCACCCTTCCCTTCTTGGAACAGTTTGCTACCACTGTTGTCCTGGATTCTGCAAAGTGATATTTGGGAGCTCATTGAGGGCTATGGTGAAAAAGCAAATATCCTCCCATAATAACTGGAGAGAAGCTCTCTGAGAAACTGCATTGCCATGTGTGAATGCAACTCACAGAGTTACACGTTTCTCTTCAGTGATCAGTTTGCTAACACAGTTTTCTAGAAATCTGCAGTTAGATACTTCATAGCGCAGTGAAGCTTACGGTGACAAAGGAAATATACTCAGTTGAAAACTAGAAAGAAGCTTTCTTAGAAACTTCTTGGTGATGTGTGAATTCATCTCACAGAGTTACACTTATGTTTCGTGGAGCAGTCCATTAACACTGTCTTTGAGGAAACTGAGAAGGGCTTCTTTGGATCGCATTGAGGCCTACGCTGATAAAGGAAATTTCATCCGTTCAAAACGTGAAAGAAGCTTTCTGAGACACTTCTTTCTGATCTGTGAGTTCATCTCACAGACTTATAACTTAAACCTCAGGAAGCAGTTTGCTATCACTCTTTTCGTGGAATCTTTAAAGTGATACTTGGGAGCCCATAATAGGGGCCCATGGTGAAAAAGGAAATCTCCTCACATAATAACTAGAGAGAAGCTTTCTAGAGATTGCTTTCTGATGTGTGACTTCATCTCACAGAGTTCCACCCTTCCCTTCTTGGAACAGTTTGCTACCACTGTTGTCCTGGATTCTGCAAAGTGATATTTGGGAGCTCATTGAGGGCTATGGTGAAAAAGCAAATATCCTCCCATAATAACTGGAGAGAAGCTCTCTGAGAAACTGCATTGCCATGTGTGAATGCAACTCACAGAGTTACACGTTTCTCTTCAGTGATCAGTTTGCTAACACAGTTTTCTAGAAATCTGCAGTTAGATACTTCATAGCGCAGTGAAGCTTACGGTGACAAAGGAAATATACTCAGTTGAAAACTAGAAAGAAGCTTTCTTAGAAACTTCTTGGTGATGTGTGAATTCATCTCACAGAGTTACACTTATGTTTCGTGGAGCAGTCCATTAACACTGTCTTTGAGGAAACTGAGAAGGGCTTCTTTGGATCGCATTGAGGCCTACGCTGATAAAGGAAATTTCATCCGTTCAAAACGTGAAAGAAGCTTTCTGAGACACTTCTTTCTGATCTGTGAGTTCATCTCACAGACTTATAACTTAAACCTCAGGAAGCAGTTTGCTATCACTCTTTTCGTGGAATCTTTAAAGTGATACTTGGGAGCCCATAATAGGGGCCCATGGTGAAAAAGGAAATCTCCTCACATAATAACTAGAGAGAAGCTTTCTAGAGATTGCTTTCTGATGTGTGACTTCATCTCACAGAGTTCCACCCTTCCCTTCTTGGAACAGTTTGCTACCACTGTTGTCCTGGATTCTGCAAAGTGATATTTGGGAGCTCATTGAGGGCTATGGTGAAAAAGCAAATATCCTCCCATAATAACTGGAGAGAAGCTCTCTGAGAAACTGCATTGCCATGTGTGAATGCAACTCACAGAGTTACACGTTTCTCTTCAGTGATCAGTTTGCTAACACAGTTTTCTAGAAATCTGCAGTTAGATACTTCATAGCGCAGTGAAGCTTACGGTGACAAAGGAAATATACTCAGTTGAAAACTAGAAAGAAGCTTTCTTAGAAACTTCTTGGTGATGTGTGAATTCATCTCACAGAGTTACACTTATGTTTCGTGGAGCAGTCCATTAACACTGTCTTTGAGGAAACTGAGAAGGGCTTCTTTGGATCGCATTGAGGCCTACGCTGATAAAGGAAATTTCATCCGTTCAAAACGTGAAAGAAGCTTTCTGAGACACTTCTTTCTGATCTGTGAGTTCATCTCACAGACTTATAACTTAAACCTCAGGAAGCAGTTTGCTATCACTCTTTTCGTGGAATCTTTAAAGTGATACTTGGGAGCCCATAATAGGGGCCCATGGTGAAAAAGGAAATCTCCTCACATAATAACTAGAGAGAAGCTTTCTAGAGATTGCTTTCTGATGTGTGACTTCAATCTCACAGAGTTCCACCCTTCCCTTCTTGGAACAGTTTGCTACCACTGTTGTCCTGGATTCTGCAAAGTGATATTTGGGAGCTCATTGAGGGCTATGGTGAAAAAGCAAATATCCTCCCATAATAACTGGAGAGAAGCTCTCTGAGAAACTGCATTGCCATGTGTGAATGCAACTCACAGAGTTACACGTTTCTCTTCAGTGATCAGTTTGCTAACACAGTTTTCTAGAAATCTGCAGTTAGATACTTCATAGCGCAGTGAAGCTTACGGTGACAAAGGAAATATACTCAGTTGAAAACTAGAAAGAAGCTTTCTTAGAAACTTCTTGGTGATGTGTGAATTCATCTCACAGAGTTACACTTATGTTTCGTGGAGCAGTCCATTAACACTGTCTTTGAGGAAACTGAGAAGGGCTTCTTTGGATCGCATTGAGGCCTACGCTGATAAAGGAAATTTCATCCGTTCAAAACGTGAAAGAAGCTTTCTGAGACACTTCTTTCTGATCTGTGAGTTCATCTCACAGACTTATAACTTAAACCTCAGGAAGCAGTTTGCTATCACTGTTTTCGTGGAATCTTTAAAGTGATACTTGGGAGCCCATAATAGGGGCCCATGGTGAAAAAGGAAATCTCCTCACATAATAACTAGAGAGAAGCTTTCTAGAGATTGCTTTCTGATGTGTGACTTCATCTCACAGAGTTCCACCCTTCCCTTCTTGGAACAGTTTGCTACCACTGTTGTCCTGGATTCTGCAAAGTGATATTTGGGAGCTCATTGAGGGCTATGGTGAAAAAGCAGATATCCTCCCATAATAACTGGAGAGAAGCTCTCTGAGAAACTGCATTGCCATGTGTGAATGCAACTCACAGAGTTACACGTTTCTCTTCAGTGATCAGTTTGCTAACACAGTTTTCTAGAAATCTGCAGTTAGATACTTCATAGCGCAGTGAAGCTTACGGTGACAAAGGAAATATACTCAGTTGAAAACTAGAAAGAAGCTTTCTTAGAAACTTCTTGGTGATGTGTGAATTCATCTCACAGAGTTACACTTATGTTTCGTGGAGCAGTCCATTAACACTGTCTTTGAGGAAACTGAGAAGGGCTTCTTTGGATCGCATTGAGGCCTACGCTGATAAAGGAAATTTCATCCGTTCAAAACGTGAAAGAAGCTTTCTGAGACACTTCTTTCTGATCTGTGAGTTCATCTCACAGACTTATAACTTAAACCTCAGGAAGCAGTTTGCTATCACTCTTTTCGTGGAATCTTTAAAGTGATACTTGGGAGCCCATAATAGGGGCCCATGGTGAAAAAGGAAATCTCCTCACATAATAACTAGAGAGAAGCTTTCTAGAGATTGCTTTCTGATGTGTGACTTCATCTCACAGAGTTCCACCCTTCCCTTCTTGGAACAGTTTGCTACCACTGTTGTCCTGGATTCTGCAAAGTGATATTTGGGAGCTCATTGAGGGCTATGGTGAAAAAGCAAATATCCTCCCATAATAACTGGAGAGAAGCTCTCTGAGAAACTGCATTGCCATGTGTGAATGCAACTCACAGAGTTACACGTTTCTCTTCAGTGATCAGTTTGCTAACACAGTTTTCTAGAAATCTGCAGTTAGATACTTCATAGCGCAGTGAAGCTTACGGTGACAAAGGAAATATACTCAGTTGAAAACTAGAAAGAAGCTTTCTTAGAAACTTCTTGGTGATGTGTGAATTCATCTCACAGAGTTACACTTATGTTTCGTGGAGCAGTCCATTAACACTGTCTTTGAGGAAACTGAGAAGGGCTTCTTTGGATCGCATTGAGGCCTACGCTGATAAAGGAAATTTCATCCGTTCAAAACGTGAAAGAAGCTTTCTGAGACACTTCTTTCTGATCTGTGAGTTCATCTCACAGACTTATAACTTAAACCTCAGGAAGCAGTTTGCTATCACTCTTTTCGTGGAATCTTTAAAGTGATACTTGGGAGCCCATAATAGGGGCCCATGGTGAAAAAGGAAATCTCCTCACATAATAACTAGAGAGAAGCTTTCTAGAGATTGCTTTCTGATGTGTGACTTCATCTCACAGAGTTCCACCCTTCCCTTCTTGGAACAGTTTGCTACCACTGTTGTCCTGGATTCTGCAAAGTGATATTTGGGAGCTCATTGAGGGCTATGGTGAAAAAGCAAATATCCTCCCATAATAACTGGAGAGAAGCTCTCTGAGAAACTGCATTGCCATGTGTGAATGCAACTCACAGAGTTACACGTTTCTCTTCAGTGATCAGTTTGCTAACACAGTTTTCTAGAAATCTGCAGTTAGATACTTCATAGCGCAGTGAAGCTTACGGTGACAAAGGAAATATACTCAGTTGAAAACTAGAAAGAAGCTTTCTTAGAAACTTCTTGGTGATGTGTGAATTCATCTCACAGAGTTACACTTATGTTTCGTGGAGCAGTCCATTAACACTGTCTTTGAGGAAACTGAGAAGGGCTTCTTTGGATCGCATTGAGGCCTACGCTGATAAAGGAAATTTCATCCGTTCAAAACGTGAAAGAAGCTTTCTGAGACACTTCTTTCTGATCTGTGAGTTCATCTCACAGACTTATAACTTAAACCTCAGGAAGCAGTTTGCTATCACTCTTTTCGTGGAATCTTTAAAGTGATACTTGGGAGCCCATAATAGGGGCCCATGGTGAAAAAGGAAATCTCCTCACATAATAACTAGAGAGAAGCTTTCTAGAGATTGCTTTCTGATGTGTGACTTCATCTCACAGAGTTCCACCCTTCCCTTCTTGGAACAGTTTGCTACCACTGTTGTCCTGGATTCTGCAAAGTGATATTTGGGAGCTCATTGAGGGCTATGGTGAAAAAGCAAATATCCTCCCATAATAACTGGAGAGAAGCTCTCTGAGAAACTGCATTGCCATGTGTGAATGCAACTCACAGAGTTACACGTTTCTCTTCAGTGATCAGTTTGCTAACACAGTTTTCTAGAAATCTGCAGTTAGATACTTCATAGCGCAGTGAAGCTTACGGTGACAAAGGAAATATACTCAGTTGAAAACTAGAAAGAAGCTTTCTTAGAAACTTCTTGGTGATGTGTGAATTCATCTCACAGAGTTACACTTATGTTTCGTGGAGCAGTCCATTAACACTGTCTTTGAGGAAACTGAGAAGGGCTTCTTTGGATCGCATTGAGGCCTACGCTGATAAAGGAAATTTCATCCGTTCAAAACGTGAAAGAAGCTTTCTGAGACACTTCTTTCTGATCTGTGAGTTCATCTCACAGACTTATAACTTAAACCTCAGGAAGCAGTTTGCTATCACTCTTTTCGTGGAATCTTTAAAGTGATACTTGGGAGCCCATAATAGGGGCCCATGGTGAAAAAGGAAATCTCCTCACATAATAACTAGAGAGAAGCTTTCTAGAGATTGCTTTCTGATGTGTGACTTCATCTCACAGAGTTCCACCCTTCCCTTCTTGGAACAGTTTGCTACCACTGTTGTCCTGGATTCTGCAAAGTGATATTTGGGAGCTCATTGAGGGCTATGGTGAAAAAGCAAATATCCTCCCATAATAACTGGAGAGAAGCTCTCTGAGAAACTGCATTGCCATGTGTGAATGCAACTCACAGAGTTACACGTTTCTCTTCAGTGATCAGTTTGCTAACACAGTTTTCTAGAAATCTGCAGTTAGATACTTCATAGCGCAGTGAAGCTTACGGTGACAAAGGAAATATACTCAGTTGAAAACTAGAAAGAAGCTTTCTTAGAAACTTCTTGGTGATGTGTGAATTCATCTCACAGAGTTACACTTATGTTTCGTGGAGCAGTCCATTAACACTGTCTTTGAGGAAACTGAGAAGGGCTTCTTTGGATCGCATTGAGGCCTACGCTGATAAAGGAAATTTCATCCGTTCAAAACGTGAAAGAAGCTTTCTGAGACACTTCTTTCTGATCTGTGAGTTCATCTCACAGACTTATAACTTAAACCTCAGGAAGCAGTTTGCTATCACTCTTTTCGTGGAATCTTTAAAGTGATACTTGGGAGCCCATAATAGGGGCCCATGGTGAAAAAGGAAATCTCCTCACATAATAACTAGAGAGAAGCTTTCTAGAGATTGCTTTCTGATGTGTGACTTCAATCTCACAGAGTTCCACCCTTCCCTTCTTGGAACAGTTTGCTACCACTGTTGTCCTGGATTCTGCAAAGTGATATTTGGGAGCTCATTGAGGGCTATGGTGAAAAAGCAAATATCCTCCCATAATAACTGGAGAGAAGCTCTCTGAGAAACTGCATTGCCATGTGTGAATGCAACTCACAGAGTTACACGTTTCTCTTCAGTGATCAGTTTGCTAACACAGTTTTCTAGAAATCTGCAGTTAGATACTTCATAGCGCAGTGAAGCTTACGGTGACAAAGGAAATATACTCAGTTGAAAACTAGAAAGAAGCTTTCTTAGAAACTTCTTGGTGATGTGTGAATTCATCTCACAGAGTTACACTTATGTTTCGTGGAGCAGTCCATTAACACTGTCTTTGAGGAAACTGAGAAGGGCTTCTTTGGATCGCATTGAGGCCTACGCTGATAAAGGAAATTTCATCCGTTCAAAACGTGAAAGAAGCTTTCTGAGACACTTCTTTCTGATCTGTGAGTTCATCTCACAGACTTATAACTTAAACCTCAGGAAGCAGTTTGCTATCACTCTTTTCGTGGAATCTTTAAAGTGATACTTGGGAGCCCATAATAGGGGCCCATGGTGAAAAAGGAAATCTCCTCACATAATAACTAGAGAGAAGCTTTCTAGAGATTGCTTTCTGATGTGTGACTTCATCTCACAGAGTTCCACCCTTCCCTTCTTGGAACAGTTTGCTACCACTGTTGTCCTGGATTCTGCAAAGTGATATTTGGGAGCTCATTGAGGGCTATGGTGAAAAAGCAAATATCCTCCCATAATAACTGGAGAGAAGCTCTCTGAGAAACTGCATTGCCATGTGTGAATGCAACTCACAGAGTTACACGTTTCTCTTCAGTGATCAGTTTGCTAACACAGTTTTCTAGAAATCTGCAGTTAGATACTTCATAGCGCAGTGAAGCTTACGGTGACAAAGGAAATATACTCAGTTGAAAACTAGAAAGAAGCTTTCTTAGAAACTTCTTGGTGATGTGTGAATTCATCTCACAGAGTTACACTTATGTTTCGTGGAGCAGTCCATTAACACTGTCTTTGAGGAAACTGAGAAGGGCTTCTTTGGATCGCATTGAGGCCTACGCTGATAAAGGAAATTTCATCCGTTCAAAACGTGAAAGAAGCTTTCTGAGACACTTCTTTCTGATCTGTGAGTTCATCTCACAGACTTATAACTTAAACCTCAGGAAGCAGTTTGCTATCACTCTTTTCGTGGAATCTTTAAAGTGATACTTGGGAGCCCATAATAGGGGCCCATGGTGAAAAAGGAAATCTCCTCACATAATAACTAGAGAGAAGCTTTCTAGAGATTGCTTTCTGATGTGTGACTTCATCTCACAGAGTTCCACCCTTCCCTTCTTGGAACAGTTTGCTACACTGTTGTCCTGGATTCTGCAAAGTGATATTTGGGAGCTCATTGAGGGCTATGGTGAAAAGCAAATATCCTCCCATAATAACTGGAGAGAAGCTCTCTGAGAAACTGCATTGCCATTTGTGAATGCAACTCACAGAGTTACACGTTTCTCCTCAGTGATCAGTTTGCATAAACAGTTTTCTAGAACTCTGCAGTTAGATACTTCATAGCGCAGTGAAGCTTACGGTGACAAAGGAAATATACTCAGTTGAAAACTAGAAGAAGCTTTCTTAGAAACTTCTTGGTGATGTGTGGTGCTTTCTGATGTGTGACTTCACTCACAGAGTTCCACCCTTCCCTTCTTGGAACAGTTTGCTACCACTGTTGTCCTGGATTCTGCAAAGTGATATTTGGGAGCTCATTGAGCTATGGTGAAAAAGCAATATCCTCCCATAATAACTGGAGAGAAGCTCTCTGAGAAACTGCATTGCCATGTGTGAATGCAATCACAGAGTTACACGTTTCTCTCAGTGATCAGTTTGCTAACACAGTTTTCTAGAAATCTGCAGTTAGATACTTCATAGCGCAGTGAAGCTTACGGTGACAAAGGAAATAACTCAGTTGAAAACTAGAAAGAAGCTTTCTTAGAAACTTCTTGGTGATGTGTGAATTCATCTCACAGAGTTACACTTATGTTCGTGGAGCAGTCCATTAACACTGTCTTTGAGGAAACTGAGAAGGGCTTCTTTGGATCGCATTGAGGCCTACGCTGAAAAGGAAATTTCATCCGTTCAAAACGTGAAAGAAGCTTCTGAACACTTCTTTCTGATCTGTGAGTTCATCCACAGACTTATAACTAACCTCAGGAGCAGTTGCTATCACTCTTTTCGTGGAATCTTTAAAGTGATACTTGGGAGCCCATAATAGGGGCCCATGGTGAAAAAGGAAATCTCCTCACTAATAACTAGAGAGAAGCTTTCTAGAGATTGCTTTCTGATGTGTGACTTCACCACAGAGTTCCACCCTCCCTCTTGGAACAGTTTGCTACACTGTTGTCCTGGATTCTGCAAAGTGATATTTGGGAGCTCATTGAGGGCTATGGTGAAAAAGCAAATATCCTCCCATAATAACTGGAGAGAGCTCTCTGAGAAACGCATTGCCATGTGTGAATGCAACTCACAGAGTTACACGTTTCTCTTCAGTGATCAGTTTGTAACACAGTTTTCTAGAAATCTGCAGTTAGATACTTCATAGGCCAGTGAAGCTTAGGTGACAAGGAAATATACTCAGTGAAAACAGAAAGAAGCTTTCTTAGAAACTTCTTGGTGATGTGTGAATCATCTCACAGAGTTACACTTATGTTTCGTGGAGCAGTCCATTAACACTGTCTTTGAGGAAACTGAGAAGGGCTTCTTTGATCGCATTGAGGCCTACGCTGATAAAGGAAATTTCATCCGTTCAAAACGTGAAAGAAGCTTTCTAGAAACTTCTTTCTGATCTGTGAGTTCATCTCACAGACTTATAACTTAAACTCAGGAAGCAGTTTGCATCACTGTTTTCGTGGAATCTTTAAAGTGATACTTGGGAGCCCATAATAGGGGCCCATGGTGAAAAAGGAAATCTCCTCACATAATAACTAGAGAGAAGCTTCTAGAGATTGCTTTCTGATGTGTGACTTCATCTCACAGAGTTCCACCCTTCCCTTTCTGGAACAGTTTGCTACACTGTTGTCCTGGATTCTGCAAAGTGAATTGGGAGCTCATGAGGGCTATGGTGAAAAAGCAAATATCCTCCCATAATAACTGGAGAGAAGCTCTCTGAGAAACGCATTGCCATGTGAATGCAACTCACAGAGTTACACGTTTCTCTCAGTGATCAGTTTGCTAACACAGTTTTCTAGAAATCTGCAGTTAATACTTCATAGCGCAGTGAAGCTTACGGTGACAAAGGAAATATACTCAGTTGAAAACAGAAAGAAGCTTCTTAGAAACTTCTTGGTGATGTGTGAATTCATCTCACAAGTTACACTTATGTTTCGTGGAGCAGTCCATTAACACTGTCTTTGAGGAAACTGAGAAGGCTTCTTTGGATCGCATTGAGGCCTACCTGATAAAGGAAATTTCATCCGTTCAAAACGTGAAAGAACTTCTGAGACACTTCTTTCTGATCTGTAGTTCACTCACAGACATAACTTAAACCTCAGGGAGCATTTGCTATCACTTTTTCGTGGAATCTTTAAAGTGATACTTGGGAGCCCATAATAGGGCCCATGGTGAAAAAGGAAATCTCCTCCAATAATAACTAGAGAGAAGCTTTCTAGAGATTGCTTTCTGATGTGTGACTCATCTCACAGAGTTCCACCCTTCCCTTCTTGGAACAGTTTGCTACCACTGTTGTCCTGGATTCTGCAAAGTGATATTTGGGAGCTCAGTAGCTATGGTGAAAAAGCAATATCTCCCATAATAACTGGAGAGAAGCTCTCTGAGAAACTCATTGCCATGTGTGAATGCAACTCACAGAGTTACACGTTTTCTCTCAGTGATCAGTTTGCTAACACAGTTTTCTAGAAATCTGCATTAGATTTCATAGCGCAGTGAAGCTACGGTGACAAAGGAAATAACTCAGTTGAAAACTAGAAAGAAGTTTCTAGAACTTCTTGGTGATGTGTGAATTCACACAGAGTTACACTTATGTTCGTGGAGCAGTCCATTAACACTGTCTGTAGAGAAACTGAGAAGGGCTTCTTTGGATCGCATTGAGGCTACGCTGAAAAGGAATTTCATCCTTTCAAAACGTGAAAGAAGCTTTCTGAGACCTTCTTTCTGATCGTGAGTCATCTCCAGACTTATAACTTAAACCTCAGGAAGCAGTTTGCTATCACTTTTTCGTGGAATCTTTAAAGTGATACTTGGGAGCCCAAAAGGGGCCCATGGTGAAAAAGGAAATCTCCTCACATAATAACTAGAGAGAAGCTTTCTAGAGATGCTTTCTGATGTGTGACTTCATCTCACAGAGTTCCACCCTTCCCTTCTTGGAACAGTTTGCTACCACTGTTGCCTGGATTCTGCAAAGTGATATTGGGAGCTCATTGAGGGCTATGGTGAAAAAGCAATATCCTCCCATAATAACTGGAGAGAAGCTCTCTGAGAAACTGCATTGCCATTGTGAATGCAACTCACAGAGTTACACGTTTCTCTTCAGTGATCAGTTTGCTAACACAGTTTTCTAGAAATCTGCATTAGAATTTCATAGCGCAGTGAAGCTTACGGTGACAAAGGAAATATATCAGTTGAAACTAGAAAGAAGCTTTCTTAGAAACTCTTGGTGATGTGTGAATTCTCTCACAGATACACTTATGTTTCGTGGAGCAGTCCATAACACTGTCTTGAGGAAACTGAGAAGGGCTTCTTTGGATGCATTGAGGCCTACGTGATAAAGGAAATTTCATCCGTTCAAAACGTGAAAGAAGCTTCTGAGAAACTCTTTCTGATCTGTGAGTTCATCTCACAGACTTATAACTTAAACCTCAGGAAGCAGTTTGCTATCACTCTTTTCGTGGAATCTTTAAAGTGATACTTGGGAGCCCAAAAGGGGCCCATGGTGAAAAAGGAAATTCCTCACATAATAACTAGAGAGAAGCTTTCTAGAGATTGCTTTCTGATGTGTGACTTCATCTCACAGAGTTCCACCCTTCCCTTCTTGGAACAGTTTGCTACCACTGTTGTCCTGGATTCTGCAAAGTGATTTGGGAGCTCATTGAGGGCTATGGTGAAAAAGCAATATCCCCCATAATAACTGGAGAGAAGCTCTCTGAGAAACTGCATTGCCATGTGAATGCAACTCACAGAGTTACACGTTTCTCTTCAGTGATCAGTTTGCTAACACAGTTTTCTAGAAATCTGCATTAGATATTCATAGCGCAGTGAAGCTTACGGTGACAAAGGAAATATACTCAGTTGAAAACAGAAAGAAGCTTTCTTAGAAACTTCTTGGTGATGTGTGAATTCATCTCACAGAGTTACACTTATGTTTCGTGGAGCAGTCCTTAACACTGTCTTTGAGGAAACTGAGAAGGGCTTCTTGGATCGCATTGAGGCCTAGCTGATAAAGGAAATTTCATCCGTTCAAAACGTGAAAGAAGCTTTCTGAGACACTTCTTTCGATCTGTGAGTTCATCTCACAGACTTATAACTTAACCTCAGAAGCAGTTTGCTATCACTTTTCGTGGAATCTTTAAAGTGATACTTGGGAGCCCATAATAGGGGCCCATGGTGAAAAAGGAAATCTCCTCACATAATAACTAGAGAGAAGTTTCTAGAGATGCTTTCTGATGTGTGACTTCATCTCACAGAGTTCCACCCTTCCCTTTGGAACAGTTTGCTACCACTGTTGTCCTGGATCGCAAAGTGATATTTGGGAGCTCATTGAGGGCTATGGTGAAAAAGCAAATATCCTCCCATAATAACTGGAGAAGCTCTCTGAGAAACGCATTGCCATTGTGAATGCAACTCACAGAGTTACACGTTTCTCTCAGTGATCAGTTTGCAACACAGTTTCTAGAAATCGCAGTTAGATACTTCATAGCGCAGTGAAGCTTACGGTGACAAAGGAATAACTCAGTTGAAAACTAGAAAGAAGCTTTCTTAAAACTTCTTGGTGATGTGTGAATTCATCTCACAGAGTACACTTATGTTTCGTGGAGCAGTCCATTAACACTGTCTTTGAGAAACTGAGAAGGGCTTCTTTGGATCGCATGAGCCTACGCTGATAAAGGAAATTTCATCCGTTCAAAACGTGAAAGAAGCTTTCGGAGACACTTCTTTCTGATCTGTGAGTTCATCTCACAGACTTATAACTTAAACCTCAGGAGCAGTTTGCTATCACTCTTTTCGTGGAATCTTTAAAGTGATACTGGGAGCCCATAATAGGGGCCCATGGTGAAAAGGAAATCTCCTCACATAATAACTAGAGAGAAGCTTTCTAGAGATTGCTTCTGATGTGTGACTTCATCTCACAGAGTCCACCTTCCCTCTTGGAACAGTTTGCTACCACTGTTGTCCTGTTCTGCAAAGTGATATTTGGGAGCTCATTGAGGGCTATGGTGAAAAAGCAATATCCTCCCATAATAACTGGAGAGAAGCTCTCGAGAGAACTGCATTGCCATGTGTGAATCAACTCACAGAGTTACACGTTTCTCTTCATGATCAGTTTGCTACACAGTTTTTCATAAATCTGCAGTTAGATACTTCATAGCGCAGTGAAGCTTACGGTGACAAAGGAAATATACTCAGTTGAAAACTAGAAAGAAGTTTCTTAGAAACTCTTGGTGATGTGTGAATTCATCTCACAGAGTTACACTTATGTTTCGTGGAGCAGTCCATTAACACTGTCTTTGAGGAAACTGAGAAGGGCTTCTTTGGATCGCATTGAGGCCTACGCTGATAAAGGAAATTTCATCCGTTCAAAACGTGAAAGAACTTTCTGAGACACTCTTTTCTGATTCGTGAGTTCATCTCACAGACTTATAACTTAAACCTCAGGAAGCAGTTGCTATCATTTTTCGTGGAATCTTTAAAGTGATACTTGGGAGCCCATAATAGGGGCCCATGGTGAAAAAGAAATCTCCTCACATAAAATAGAGAGAAGCTTTCTAGAGATTGCTTTCGATGGTGTGACTTCATCTCACAGAGTTCCACCCTCCCTCTGGAACAGTTTGCTACACTGTTGTCCTGGATTGCAAAGTGATATGTGGAGCTCATTGAGGGCATGGTGAAAAAGCAATATCCTCCCATAATAACTGGAGAGAAGCTCTCTGAGAAACTGCATTGCCATGTGTGAATGCAACTCACAGAGTACACGTTTTCTCTCAGTGATCAGTTTGCTAACACAGTTTTCTAGAAATCTGCAGTTAGATACTTCATAGCGCAGTGAAGCTACGGTGACAAAGGAAATATACTCAGTTGAAAACTAGAAAGAACTTCTTAGAAACTCTTGGTGATGTGTGAATTCATCTCACAGAGTTACACTTATGTTTCGTGGAGCAGTCCATTAACACTGTCTTTGAGGAAACTGAGAAGGGCTTCTTTGGATCGCATTGAGGCCTACGCTGATAAAGGAAATTCATCCGTTCAAAACGTGAAAGAAGCTTCTGAGAAACTTCTTTCTGATCTGTGAGTTCATCTCACAGACTTATAACTTAAACCTCAGGAAGCAGTTTGCTATCACTTTTTCGTGGAATCTTTAAAGTGATACTTGGGAGCCCATAATAGGGGCCCATGGTGAAAAAGGAAATCTCCTCACATAATAACTAGAGAGAAGCTTTCTAGAGATTGCTTTTCTGATGTGTGACTTCATCTCACAGAGTTCCACCCTCCCTTCTTGGAACAGTTTGCTACACTGTTGTCTGGATTCTGCAAAGTGATATTTGGGAGCTCATTGAGGGCTATGGTGAAAAAGCAAATATCCCCATAATAACTGGAGAGAAGCTCTCTGAGAAACTGCATTCCATTGTGAATGCAACTCACAGAGTTACACGTTTCTCCCAGTGATCAGTTGCTAACACAGTTTTCTAGAAATCTGCAGTTAGATACTTATAGCGCAGTGAAGCTTACGGTGACAAAGAAATATACTCAGTTGAAAACTAGAAAGAAGCTTCTTAGAAACTTCTTGGTGATGTGGAATCATCCACAGAGTTACACTATGTTCGTGGAGCAGTCCATTAACACTGTCTTTGAGGAAACGGAGAAGGGCTTCTTGGATCGCATTGAGGCCTACGCTGATAAAGGAAATTTCATCCGTTCAAAACGTGAAAGAAGCTTTCTGAGACACTTCTTTCTGATCTGTGAGTTCATCCACACTATAACTAAACCTCAGGAGCAGTTGCTACACTCTCGGGAATCTTTAAAGTGATACTTGGGAGCCCATAATAGGGGCCCATGGTGAAAAAGGAAATCTCCTCACATAATAACTAAGAGAAGCTTTCTAGAGATTGCTTTCTGATGTGTGACTTCATCTCACAGAGTTCCACCCTTCCCTCTTGGAACAGTTTGCTACCACTGTTGTCCTGGATTGCGCAAAGTGATATTTGGGAGCCATTGAGGGCTATGGTGAAAAAGCAATACCTCCCATAATAACTGGAGAGAAGCTCTCTGAGAAACTCATTGCCATGTGTGAATGCAACTCCAAGGTTACACGTTTCCCATGATCAGTTTGCTAAAACAGTTTTCTAGAAATCTGCAGTTAGATACATAGCGCAGTGAAGCTTACGGTGACAAAGGAAATATACTCAGTTGAAAACTAGAAAGAAGTTTCTTAGAAACTTCTTGGTGATGTGTGAATTCATCCACAGAGTTACACTTATTTTTTCGTGGAGCAGTCCATTAACACTGTCTTTGAGGAAACTGAGAAGGGCTTCTTTGGATCGCATTGAGGCCTACGCTGATAAAGGAAATTTCATCCGTTCAAAACGTAGAAGAAGCTTTCGGAGAAACTTCTTTCTGATCTGTGAGTTCATCTCACAGACTTAAACTTAAACTCAGGAAGCAGTTTGCTATCACTCTTTTCGTGGAATCTTTAAAGTGATACTGGGAGCCCAATAGGGGCCCATGGTGAAAAAGGAAATCTCCTCACATAATAACTAGAGAGAAGCTTCTAGAGATTGCTTTCTGATGTTGACCATCTCACAGAGTTCCACCCTTCCCTTCTTGGAACAGTTTGCTACCACTGTTGTCCTGGATTCTGCAAAGTGATATTTGGGAGCTCATTGAGGGCTATGGTGAAAAAGCATACCTCCCATAATAACTGGAGAGAAGCTCTCGAGAGAACGCATTGCCATTGTGAATGCAACTCACAGAGTACACGTTTTCTTCAGTGATCAGTTTGCTAACACAGTTTTTGAAATCTGCAGTTAGATATCATGGCGCAGTGAAGCTTACGGTGACAAAGGAAATAACTCAGTTGAAAACTAGAAAGAAGTTCTTAGAAACTTCTTGGTGATGTGTGAATTCATCTCACAGAGTTACACTTATGTTCGTGGAGCGTCCATTAACACTGTCTTTGAGGAAACGAGAAGGGCTTCTTTGGATCGCATTGAGGCCTACGCTGATAAAGGAAATTTCATCCGTTCAAAACGTGAAAGAAGCTTTCTGAGACACTTCTTTCTGATCTGTAGTTCATCCACAGACTTATAACTAAACCCAGGAGCAGTTTGCTATCACTCTTTTCGTGGAATCTTTAAAGTGAACTGGGAGCCCAAATAGGGGCCCATGGTGAAAAAGGAAATCTCCTCACAATAACTAGAGAGAAGCTTTTCTAGAGATTGCTTTCTGATGTGTGACTTCACACAGAGTTCCACCCTTCCCTTCTTGGAACAGTTTGCTACCACTGTTGTCCGGATTCTGCAAAGTGATATTGGGAGCTCATTGAGGGCTATGGTGAAAAAGCAATATCCTCCCATAAAACTGGAGAGAAGCTCTCTGAGAAACTGCATTGCCATGTGTGAAGCACTCACAGAGTTACACGTTTCTCTTCAGTGATCAGTTTGCTAACACAGTTTTCTAGAAACTGCAGTTAGATACTTCATAGCGCAGTGAAGCTTACGGTGACAAAGGAAATATACTCAGTTGAAAACTAGAAAGAAGCTTTCTTAGAAACTTCTTGGTGATGTGTGAATTCATCTCACAGAGTTACACTTATGTTTCGTGGAGCAGTCCATTAACACTGCTTTGAGGAAACTGAGAAGGGCTTCTTTGGATCGCATTGAGGCCTACGCTGATAAAGGAAATTTCATCCGTTCAAAACGTGAAAGAAGCTTTCTGAGACACTTCTTTCTGATCTGTGAGTTCATCTCACAGACTTAACTTAAACCTCAGGAAGCAGTTTGCTATCACTTTTTCGTGGAATCTTTAAAGTGATACTTGGGAGCCCTAATAGGGGCCATGGTGAAAAAGGAATCTCCTCACATAATAACTAGAGAGAAGCTTTCTAGAGATTGCTTTCGATGTGTGACTTCATCTCACAGAGTTCCACCCTTCCCTTCTTGGAACAGTTTGCTACCACTGTTGTCCTGGATTCTGCAAAGTGATATTTGGGAGCTCATTGAGGGCTATGGTGAAAAAGCAAATATCCTCCCATAATAACTGGAGAGAAGCTCTCTGAGAAACTGCATTGCCATTGTGAATGCAACTCACAGAGTTACACGTTTCTCTCAGTGATCAGTTTGCAACACAGTTTTCTAGAAATCTGCAGTTAGATATTCATAGCGCAGTGAAGCTTACGGTGACAAAGGAAATAACTCAGTTGAAAACTAGAAAGAAGCTCTTAGAAACTTTGGTGATGTGTGATTCATCTCACAGAGTTACACTTATGTTTCGTGGAGCAGTCCAAACACTGTCTTTGAGGAAACTGAGAAGGCTTCTTTGGATCGCATTGAGGCCTACGCTGATAAAGGAAATTTCATCCGTTCAAAACGTGAAAGAAGCTCTGAGACACTTCTTCTGATCTGTGAGTCATCCACAGACTTATAACTTAAACCTCAGGAAGCAGTTTGCTACACTGTTTTCGTGGAATCTTTAAAGTGATACTTGGGAGCCCATAATAGGGGCCCAGGGTGAAAAAGGAAATCCCTCACATAAAACTAGAGAGAAGCTTTCTAGAGATGCTTTCTGATGTGTGACTTCATCTCACAGAGTTCCACCCTTCCCTCTTGGAACAGTTGCTACACGTTGTCCTGGATCTGCAAAGTGATATTTGGGACGTCATTGAGCTATGGTGAAAAAGCAATATCCCCCATAATAACTGGAAGAAGCTCTCTGAGAAACTGCATTGCCATGTGTGAAGCAACTCACAGAGTTACACTTTTCTCTTCAGTGATCAGTTTGCTAACACAGTTTTCTAGAAATCTGCAGTTAGATACTTCATAGCGCAGTGAAGTACGTGACAAAGGAAATATACTCAGTTGAAAACTAGAAAGAAGCTTTCTTAGAAACTTCTTGGTGATGTGTGAATCATCTCACAGAGTTACACTTATGTTTCGTGGAGCAGTCCATTAACACTGTCTTTGAGGAAACTGAAAGGCTTCTTTGGATCGCATTGAGGCCTACGCTGATAAAGGAAATTTCATCCGTTCAAAACGTGAAAGAAGCTTTCTGAGACACTTCTTTCTGATCTGTGAGTTCATCTCACAGACTTATACTTAAACCTCAGGAACAGTTTGCTATCACTTTTTCGTGGAATCTTTAAAGTGATACTGGGAGCCCATAATAGGGGCCCATGGTGAAAAAGGAAATCTCCTCAAATAATAACTAGAGAGAAGCTTCTAGAGATGCTTTCTGATGTGTGACTTCATCTCACAGAGTTCCACCCTTCCCTTCTTGGAACAGTTTGCTAACCTGTTTGTCTGGATTCTGCAAATGATATTTGGGACTCATTGAGGCATGGTGAAAAAGCATATCCTCCCATAATAACGGGAGAGAAGCTCTCTGAGAAACTGCATTGCCATGTGTGAATGCACTCACAGAGTTACACGTTTCTCTTCAGTGATCAGTTGCTAACACAGTTTTCTAGAAATCTGCAGTTAGATACTTCATACGGCAGTGAAGCTTACGGTTGACAAAGGAAATATCTCAGTTGAAAACTAGAAAAGCTTTCTTAGAAACTTCTTGGTGTAGTGTGAATTCATCTCACAGAGTTACACTTATGTTTCGTGGAGCAGTCCATTAACACTGTCTTTGAGGAAACTGGAAGGGCTTCTTGGATCGCATTGAGGCCTACGCTGATAAAGGAAATTCATCCGTTCAAAACGTGAAGAAGCTTTCTGAGACACTTCTTTCTGATCTGTGAGTTCATCTCACAGACTTAAACTTAAACTCAGGAAGCAGTTTGCTATCACTTTTTCGTGGAATCTTTAAAGTGATACTTGGGAGCCCATAATAGGGGCCCATGGTGAAAAAGGAATCTCCTCACATAATAACTAGAGAGAACGTTCTAGAGATTGCTTTCTGATTGTGGACTTCATCTCACAGAGTTCCACCCTTCCCTTCTTGGAACAGTTTGCAACACTGTGTCCTGGATTCTGCAAAGTGATATTTGGGAGCTCATTGAGGGCTATGGTAAAAAGCAAATACCTCCCATAAACTGGAGAGAAGCTCCTGAGAAACTGCATTGCCAGTGAATGCAACTCACAGAGTTACACGTTCCCTCAGTGATCAGTTTGCTAACACAGTTTTCTAGAAATCTGCAGTTAGATACTTCATAGCGCAGTGAAGCTTACGGTGACAAAGGAAATATACTCAGTTGAAAACTAGAAAGAAGCTTTCTTAGAAACTTCTTGGTGAGGTGAATTCATCTCACAGAGTTACACTTATGTTTCGTGGAGCAGTCCATTAACACTGTCTTTGAGGAAACTGAGAAGGGCTTCTGGATCGCATTGAGGCCTAGCTGATAAAGGAAATTTCATCCGTTCAAAACGTGAAAGAAGCTTTCGGAGACACTTCTTTCTGATCTGTGAGTTCATCTCACAGACTTATAACTTAAACCTCAGGAAGCAGTTTGCTATCACTTTTTCGTGGAATCTTAAAGTGATCTTGGGAGCCCATGGAGGGCCCATGGTGAAAAAGGAAATCTCCTCACATAATAACTAGAGAGAAGCTTTCTAGAGATTGCTTTCTGATGTGTGACTTCACTCACAGAGTTCCACCCTTCCCTTCTTGGAACAGTTTGCTACCACTGTTGTCCTGGATTCTGCAAAGTGATATTTGGAGCTCATTGAGGGCTATGGTGAAAAAGCAATATCTCCCATAATAACTGGAGAGAAGCCTCTGAGAAACGCATTGCCATGTGAATGCAACTCACAGAGTTACACGTTCTCTTCAGTGATCAGTTTGCTAACACAGTTTCTAGAAATCTGCAGTTAGATATCATAGCGCAGTGAAGCTTACGGTGACAAAGGAAAATACTCAGTTGAAAACTAGAAAGAAGCTTTCTTAGAAACTCTTGGTGATGTGAATTCATCTCACAGAGTTACACTTATGTTTCGTGGAGCAGTCCATTAACACTGTCTTTGAGGAAACTGAGAAGGGCTTCTTTGGATCCATTGAGGCCTACGCTGATAAAGGAAATTTCATCCGTTCAAAACGTGAAAGAAGCTTTCTGAGACACTTCTTTCTGATCTGTGAGTTCATCTCACAGACTTATAACTTAAACCTCAGGAGCAGTTTGCTATCACTTTTCGTGGAATCTTTAAAGTGATACTTGGGAGCCCATAATAGGGGCCCATGGTGAAAAAGAAATCTCCTCACATAATAACTAGAGAGAGTTTCGAGATTGCTTTCTGATGTGTGACTTCACCACAAGTTCCACCCTTCCCTTCTTGGAACAGTTTGCTACCACTGTGTCCTGGATTCTGCAAAGTGATATTTGGGAGCTCATTGGGGGCATGGTGAAAAAGCAATACCTCCCATAATAACTGGAGAGAAGCTTCTGAGAAACTGCATTGCCATGTGTGAATGCAACTCACAGAGTTACACGTTTCTCTTCAGTGATCAGTTTGCAACACAGTTTTCTAGAAATCGCAGTTAGATACTTCATAGCGCAGTGAGCTACGTGACAAAGGAAATATACTCAGTTGAAAACTAGAAAGAAGCTTTCTTAGAAACTTCTTGGTGATGTTGAATTCATCTCACAGAGTTACACTTATGTTCGTGGAGCAGTCCATAACACTGTCTTGAGAAACTGAGAAGGGTTCTTTGGATCGCATTGAGGCTACGCTGATAAAGGAAATTTCATCCGTTCAAAACGTGAAAGAAGCTTTCTGAGACACTTCTTCTGATCTGTGAGTTCATCTCACAGACTTATAACTTAAACCTCAGGAAGCAGTTTGCTATCACTTTTTCGTGGAATCTTTAAAGTGATACTGGGAGCCCATAATAGGGGCCATGGTGAAAAGGAAATCTCCTCACATAATAACTAGAGAGAAGCTTTCTAGAGATGCTTTCTGATGTGTGGACTCATCTCACAGAGTTCCACCCTTCCCTTCTTGGAACAGTTTGCTACACTGTTGTCCTGGATTCTCAAATGATATTTGGGAGCCATTGAGGGCTATGGTGAAAAAGCAAATATCCTCCCATAATAACTGGAGAGAAGCTCTCTGAGAAACGCATTGCCATTGTGAATGCAACTCACAGAGTTACACGTTTCTCTCAGTGATCAGTTTGCTAACACAGTTTTCTAGAAATCTGCAGTTAGATACTTCATAGCGCAGTGAAGCTTACGGTGACAAAGGAAATATACCAGTTGAAAACTAGAAAGAAGCTTTCTTAGAAACTTCTTGGTGATTTGGGAATCATCTCACAGAGTTACACTTATGTTTCGTGGAGCAGTCCATTAACACTGTCTTTGAGGAAACTGAGAAGGGCTTCTTGGATCGCATGAGCCTACGCTGATAAAGGAAATTTCATCCGTTCAAAACGTGAAAGAAGCTTCGGAGACACTTCTTTCTGATCTGTGAGTTCATCTCACGACTTATAACTTAAACCCAGGAAGCAGTTTGCTATCACTCTTTTCGTGGAATCTTTAAAGTGATACTTGGAGCCCATAATAGGGGCCCGGGTGAAAAAGGAAATCTCCTCACATAATAACTAGAGAGAAGCTTTCTAGAGATTGCTTTCGGATGTGTGACTTACTCACAGAGTTCCACCTTCCCTTCTGGAACAGTTTGCTACCACTGTTGTCCTGGATTCTGCAAAGTGATATTTGGGAGCTCATTGAGGGCTATGGTGAAAAAGCAATATCCTCCCATAATAACTGAGAGAAGCTCTCTGAGAAACTGCATTGCCATGTGTGAATGCAACTCACAGAGTTACACGTTTCTCTTCAGGATCAGTTTGCTAACACACGTTTTCTAGAAATCTGCAGTTAGATACTTCATAGCGCAGTGAAGCTTACGGTGACAAAGGAAATATACTCATTGAAAACTAAAAGAAGCTTTCTTAGAAACTTCTTGGTGAGTGTGAATTCATCTCACAGAGTTACACTTATGTTCGTGGACAGTCCATTAACACTGTCTTGAGGAAACTGAGAAGGGCTTCTTTGGATCGCATTGAGGCCTACGCTGATAAAGGAAATTTCATCCGTCAAAACGTGAAAGAAGCTTTCTGAGACACTTCTTTCTGATCTGTGAGTTCATCTCACAGACTTATAACTTAAACCTCAGGAAGCAGTTTGCTATCACTTTTTCGTGGAATCTTTAAAGTGATGTGGAGCCCATAATAGGGGCCCATGGTGAAAAAGGAAATCTCCTCACATAATAACTAGAGAGAAGCTTTCTAGAGATTGCTTTCTATGTGTGACTTCATCTCACAGAGTTCCACCTTCCCTTCTTGGAACAGTTGCTACCACTGTTGTCCTGGATTCTGCAAAGTGATATTTGGAGCTCATGAGGGCTATGGTGAAAAAGCAATATCCTCCCATAAAACTGGAGAGAAGCTCTCTGAGAAACTGCATTGCCATGTGAATGCAACTCACAGAGTTACAGTTTCTCCTAGTGATCAGTTTGCTAACACAGTTTTCTAGAAATCTGCATTAGATATTCATAGCGCAGTGAAGCTTACGGTGACAAAGGAAATATACTCAGTTGAAAACTAGAAAGAAGTTTCTTAGAAACTTCTTGGTGATGTGTGAATTCATCTCACAGAGTTACACTTATGTTTGTGGAGCAGTCCATTAACACTGTCTTTGAGGAAACTGAGAAGGGCTTCTTTGGATCGCATTGAGGCCTACGCTGATAAAGGAAATTTCATCCGTTCAAAACGTGAAAGAAGCTTTCTGAGAACTTCTTTCTGATCTGTGAGTTCATCTCACAGACTTATAATTAAACCTCAGGAAGCAGTTTGCATCACTCTTTTCGTGGAATCTTTAAAGTGATACTTGGGAGCCCAAATAGGGGCCCATGGTGAAAAAGGAAATCTCCTCAAATAATAACTAGAGAGAAGCTTTCTAGAGATTGCTTCTGATGTGTGACTTCATCTCAAGAGTTCCACCTTCCCTCTTGGAACAGTTTGCTACCACTGTTGTCCTGGATTCTGCAAAGTGATATTTGGAGCTCATTGAGGGCTATGGTGAAAAAGCAATATCCCCATAATAACTGGAGAGAAGCTCTCTGAGAAAACTGCATTGCCATGTGTGAATGCAACTCACAGAGTTACACGTTTCTCTCAGTGATCAGTTTGAACACAGTTTTCTAGAAATCTGCAGTTAGATATTCTTAGCGCAGTGAAGCTTACGGTGACAAGGAAATAACCAGTTGAAAACTAGAAAGAAGTTTCTTAGAAACTCTTGGTGAGTGTGAATTCATCTCACAGAGTTACACTTATGTTTCGTGGAGCAGTCCATAACACTTGTTGAGGAAACTGAGAAGGGCTTCTTTGGATCGCATTGAGGCCTACGCTGATAAAGGAAATTTCATCCGTTCAAAACGTGAAAGAAGCTTTCTGAGAAACTTCTTTCTGATCTGTGAGTTCATCTCACAGACTTATAACTTAAACCTCAGGAAGCAGTTTGCATCACTCTTTTCGTGGAATCTTAAAGTGATACTTGGGAGCCCAAATAGGGGCCCATGGTGAAAAAGGAAACTCCTCACATAATAACTAGAGAGAAGCTTTCTAGAGATTGCTTTCTGATGTGTGATTCATCTCACAGAGTTCCACCCTCCCTTCTTGGAACAGTTTCTACCACGTTGTCCTGGATTCTGCAAAGTGATATTTGGGAGCTCATTGAGGGCTATGGTGAAAAAGCAATATCCTCCCATAATAACTGGAGAGAAGCTCTCTGAGAAACTGCATTGCCATGTGTGAATGCAACTCACAGAGTTACACGTTTCTCTCAGTGATCAGTTTGCTAACACAGTTTTCTAGAAATCTCATTAGATATTCATAGCGCAGTGAAGCTTACGGTGACAAAGGAAATATACCAGTTGAAAACTAGAAAGAAGCTTTCTTAGAAACTTCTTGGTGATGTGTGAATTCATCTCACAGAGTTACACTTATGTTTCGTGGAGCAGTCCATTAACACGTCTTTGAGAAACTGAGAAGGGCTTCTTTGGATCGCATGGAGGCCTACGCTGATAAAGGAAATTCATCCTTTCAAAACGTGAAAGAAGCTTTCTGAGACACTTCTTCTGATCTGTGAGTTCATCTCACAGACTTAAACTTAAACCTCAAAAGCAGTTTGCTATCACTTTTCGGGGAATCTTTAAAGTGATACTTGGGAGCCCATAATAGGGGCCCATGGTGAAAAAGGAAATCTCCCACATAATAACTAGAGAGAAGCTTTTCGAGAGATTCTAGAAATCTGCAAAGTAGATACTTCATAGCGCAGTGAAGCTTACGGTGACAAAGGAAATATACTCAGTTGAAAACTAGAAAGAAGGTTTCTTAGAAACTTCTTGGTGATGTGTGAATTCATCACAGAGTTACACTTATGTTTCGTGGAGCAGTCCATTAACACGTCTTGAGGAAACTGAGAAGGGCTTCTTTGGATCGCATTGAGGCCTACGCTGATAAAGGAAATTTCATCCGTTCAAAACGTGAAAGAAGCTTTCTGAGACACTTCTTCTGATCTGTGAGTTCATCTCACAGACTTATAACTTAAACCTCAGGAAGCAGTTTGCTATCACTGTTTTCGTGGAATCTTTAAAGTGATACTTGGGAGCCCATAATAGGGGCCCATGGTGAAAAAGGAAATCTCCTCACATAAACTAGAGAGAAGCTTTCTAGAGATTGCTTTCTGATGTGTGACTTCATCCACAGAGTTCCACCCTTCCTTCTTGGAACAGTTTGCTACACTGTTTGTCCTGGATTCTGCAAAGTGATATTTGGGAGCTCATTGAGGGCTATGGAAAAAGCAATATCCTCCCATAATAACTGAGAGAAGCTCTCTGAGAAACTGCATTGCCATTGTGAATGCAACTCACAGAGTTACACAGCGTTTCTCTCAGTGATCAGTTTGCTAACACAGTTTTCTAGAAATCTGCAGTTAGATACTTCATAGCGGCAGTGAAGCTTACGGTGACAAAGGAAATATACTCAGTTGAAAACTAGAAAGAAGCTTTCTTAGAAACTTCTTGGTGATGTGTGAATTCATCTCACAGAGTTACACTTATGTGTCGTGGAGCGTCCATTAACACTGTCTTTGAGGAACTGAGAAGGGCTTCTTGGATCGCATTGAGGCCTACGCTGATAAAGGAAAATTTCATCCGTTCAAAACGTGAAGAAGCTTTCTGAGACACTTCTTTCTGATCTGTGAGTTCATCTCACAGACTTATAACTTAAACCTCAGGGAAGCAGTTTGCTATCACTCTTTCGTGGAATCTTTAAAGTGATACTTGGGAGCCCATAATAGGGGCCCATGGTGAAAAAGGAAATCTCCTCACATAATAACTAGAGAGAAGCTTTCTAGAGATTGCTTTCTGATGTGTGACTTCATCTCACAGAGTTCCACCCTTCCCTTCTTGGAACAGTTTGCTACCACAGTTGTCCTGGATTCTGCAAAGTGATATTTGGGAGCTCATTGAGGGCTATGGTGAAAAAGCAGATATCCTCCCATAATAACTGGAGAGAAGCTCTCTGAGAAACTGCATTGCCATTTGTGAATGCAACTCACAGAGTTACACGTTTCTCTTCAGTGATCAGTTTGCTAACACAGTTTTCTAGAAATCTGCAGTTAGATACTTCATAGCGCAGTGAAGCTTACGGTGACAAAGGAAATATACTCAGTTGAAAACTAGAAAGAAGCTTTCTTAGAAACTTCTTGGTGATGTGTGAATTCATCTCACAGAGTTACACTTATGTTTCGTGGAGCAGTCCATTAACACTGTCTTTGAGGAAACTGAGAAGGGCTTCTTTGGATCGCATTGAGGCCTACGCTGATAAAGGAAATTTCATCCGTTCAAAACGTGAAAGAAGCTTTCTGAGAAACTTCTTTCTGATCTGTGAGTTCATCTCACAGACTTATAACTTAACCCTCAGTGAGCAGTTTGCTATCACTCTTTTCGTGGAATCTTTAAAGTGATACTTGGGAGCCCATAATAGGGGCCCATGGTGAAAAAGGAAATCTCCTCACATAATAACTAGAGAGAAGCTTTCTAGAGATTGCTTTCTGATGTGTGACTTCATCTCACAGAGTTCCACCCTTCCCTTCTTGGAACAGTTTGCTAACACTGTTGTCCTGGATTCTGCAAAGTGATATTTGGGAGCTCATTGAGGGCTATGGTGAAAAAGCAAATATCCTCCCATAATAACTGGAGAGAAGCTCTCTGAGAAACTGCATTGCCATGTGTGAATGCAACTCACAGAGTTACACGTTTCTCTTCAGTGATCAGTTTGCTAACACAGTTTTCTAGAAATCTGCAGTTAGATACTTCATAGCGCAGTGAAGCTTACGGTGACAAGGAAATATACTCAGTTGAAAACTAGAAAGAAGCTTTCTTAGAAACTTCTTGGTGATGTGTGAATTCATCTCACAGAGTTACACTTATGTTTCGTGGAGCAGTCCATTAACACTGTCTTTGAGGAAACTGAGAAGGGCTTCTTTGGATCGCATTGAGGCCTACGCTGATAAAGGAAATTTCATCCGTTCAAAACGTGAAAGAAGCTTTCTGAGACACTTCTTTCTGATCTGTGAGTTCATCTCACAGACTATAACTTAAACCTCAGGGAAGCAGTGTTGCTATCACTCTTTTCGTGGAATCTTAAAGTGATACTTGGGAGCCCATAATAGGGGCCCATGGTGAAAAAGGAAATCTCCTCACATAATAACTAGAGGGAAGCTTTCTAGAGATTGCTTTCTGATGTGTGACTTCAACTCACAGAGTTCCACCCTTCCCTTCTTGGAACAGTTTGCTACCACTGTTGTCCTGGATTCTGCAAAGTGATATTTGGGAGCTCATTGAGGGCTATGGTGAAAAAGCAGATATCCTCCCATAATAACTGGAGAGAAGCTCTCTGAGAAACTGCATTGCCATGTGTGAATGCAACTCACAGAGTTACACGTTTCTCTTCAGTGATCAGTTGCTAACACAGTTTTCTAGAAATCTGCAGTTAGATACTTCATAGCGCAGTGAAGCTTACGGTGACAAAGGAAATATACTCAGTTGAAAACTAGAAAGAAGCTTTCTTAGAAACTTCTTGGTGATGTGTGAATTCATCTCACAGAGTTACACTTATGTTTCGTGTGGAGCAGTCCATTAACACTGTCTTTGAGGAAACTGAGAAGGGCTTCTTTGGATCGCATTGAGGCCTACGCTGATAAAGGAAATTTCATCCGTTCAAAACGTGAAAGAAGCTTTCTGAGACACTTCTTTCTGATCTGTGAGTTCATCTCACAGACTTATAACTTAAACCTCAGGGAACAGTTTGCTATCACTGTTTTCGTGGAATCTTTAAAGTGATACTTGGGAGCCCATAATAGGGGCCCATGGTGAAAAAGGAAATCTCCTCACATAATAACTAGAGAGAAGCTTTCTAGAGATTGCTTTCTGATGTGTGACTTCATCTCACAGAGTTCCACCCTTCCCTTCTTGGAACAGTTTGCTACCACTGTTGTCCTGGATTCTGCAAAGTGATATTTGGGAGCTCATTGAGGGCTATGGTGAAAAAGCAATATCCTCCATAATAACTGGAGAGAAGCTCTCTGAGAAACTGCATTGCCATGTGTGAATGCAACTCACAGAGTTACACGTTTTCCTACAGTGATCAGTTTGCTAACACAGTTTTCTAGAAATCTGCAGTTAGATACTTCATAGCGCAGTGAAGCTTACGGTGACAAGGAAATATACTCAGTTGAAAACTAGAAAGAAGCTTTCTTAGAAACTTCTTGGTGATGTGTGAATTCATCTCACAGAGTTACACTTATGTTTCGTGGAGCAGTCCGTTAACACTGTCTTTGAGGAAACTGAGAAGGGCTTCTTTGGATCGCATTGAGGCCTACGCTGATAAAGGAAATTTCATCCGTTCAAAACGTGAAAGAAGCTTTCTGAGAACTTCTTTCTGATCTGTGAGTTCATCTCACAGACTTATAACTTAAACCTCAGGAAGCAGTTTGCTATCACTGTTTCGTGGAATCTTTAAAGTGAACTTGGGGCCCATAATAGGGGCCCATGGTGAAAAAGGAAATCTCCTCACATAATAACTAGAGAGAAGCTTTCTAGAGATTGCTTTCTGATGTGTGACTTCATCTCACAGAGTTCCACCCTTCCCTTCTTGGAACAGTTTGCTACCACTGTTGTCCTGGATTCTGCAAAGTGATATTTGGGAGCTCATTGAGGGCTATGTGAAAAAGCAAATATCCTCCCATAATAACTGGAGAGAAGCTCTCTGAAAACTGCATTGCCATGTGTGAATGCAACTCACAGAGTTACACGTTTCTCTTCAGTGATCAGTTTGCTAACACAGTTTTCTAGAAATCTGCATTAGATATTCATAGCGAAGTGAAGCTTACGGTGACAAAGGAAATATACTCAGTTGAAAACTAGAAAGAGTTTCTTAAAACTTCTTGGTGATGTGTGAATTCTCTCACAGAGTTACACTTATTTTTCGTGAGCAGTCCATTAACACTGTCTTTGAGGAAACTGAGAAGGGCTTCTTTGGATCGCATTGAGGCCTACGCTGATAAAGGAAATTTCATCCTTCAAAACGTGAAGAAGCTTTCTGAGAAACTTCTTTCTGATCTGTGAGTTCATCTCACGACTTATAACTTAAACCTCAGGAAGCAGTTTGCTATCACTGTTTTCGTGGAATCTTTAAAGTGATCTTGGGAGCCCAATAGGGGCCCATGGTGAAAAAGGAAATCTCCTCACTAATAACTAGAGAGAAGCTTTCTAGAGATTGCTTTCTGATGTGTGACTTCATCTCACAGAGTTCCACCCTTCCCTTCTTGGAACGTTTGCTACACTGTTGTCCTGGATTCTGCAAAGTGATATTTGGGAGCTCATTGGGGGCTATGTTGAAAAAGATATCCTCCCATAAACTGAGAGAAGCTCTCTGAGAAACGCATTGCCATGTGTGAATCGCACTCACAGAGTTACACGTTTCTCTTCAGTGACCAGTTGCTAACACAGTTTTCTAGAAATCTGCAGTTGATACTTCATAGCGCAGTGAAGCTTACGGTGACAAAGGAATATACTCAGTTGAAAACTAGAAAGAAGCTTTCTTAGAAACTTCTGGTGATGTGTAATTCTCTCACAGAGTTACACTTATGTTTCGTGGAGCAGTCCATTAACACTGTCTTTGAGGAAACTGAGAAGCTTCTTTGGATCGCATTGAGGCCTACGCTGATAAAGGAAATTCATCCGTTCAAAACGTGAAAGAAGCTTTCTGAGAAACTTCTTTCTGATCTGTGAGTTCATCTCACAGACTTATACTTAAACCTCAGAACCAGTTTGCTATCACTGTTTTCTTGGAATCTTTAAAGTGATACTGGGAGCCCATAATAGGGCCCATGGTGAAAGAAAATCTCCTCACATAATAACTAGAGAGAAGCTTTCTAGAGATTGCTTTCTGATGTGTGACTTCATCTCACAGAGTTCCACCCTTCCCTCTTGGAACAGTTGCTACACTGTTGTCCTGATTCTGCAAAGTGATATTTGGGAGCTCATTGAGGGCTATGGTGAAAAAGCAAATATCCTCCCATAATACTGGAGAAAGCCTCTGAGAAACTGCATTGCCATGTGTGAATGCAACTCACGAGTTACACGTTTTCTCTCAGTGATCAGTTTGCTAACACAGTTTTCTAGAAATCTGCAGTTAGATACTTCATAGCGCAGTGAACTTACGGTGACAAAGGAAATATACTCAGTTAAACTAGAAAGAAGCTTTCTTAAACTTCTTGGTGATGTGTGAATTCATCTCACAGAGTTCACTTATGTTTCGTGGAGCAGTCCATTAACACTGTCTTTGAGGAAACTGAGAAGGCTTCTTGGATCGCATTGAGGCCTACGCTGATAAGGAATTTTCATCCGTTCAAAACGTGAAAGAAGCTTTCTGAGACTTCTTTCTGATCTGTGAGTTCATCTCACAGACTTATAACTTAAACCTCAGGAAGCAGTTTGCTATCACTCTTTTCGTGGAATCTTTAAAGTGATACTTGGGAGCCCAAATAGGGGCCCATGGTGAAAAAGGAAATCTCCTCACATAATAACGAGAGAAGCTTTCTAGAGATTGCTTTCTGATGTGTGACTTCATCTCACAAGTTCCACCCTTCCCTTCTTGGAACAGTTTGCTACCCTGTTGTCCTGTTCGCAAAGTGATATTTGGGAGCTCATTGAGGCATGTTGAAAAAGCAATATCCTCCCATAATAACTGGAGAGAAGCTCTCTGAGAAACTGCATTGCCATGTGTGAATGCAACTCACAGAGTTACACGTTTCTCTTCAGTGATCAGTTTGCTACACAGTTTTCTAGAAATCTGCAGTTAGATACTTCATAGCGCAGTGAATACGGTGACAAAGGAATATATCAGTTGAAAACTAGAAAGAAGCTTTCTAGAAACTTCTTGGTGATGTGTGAATTCATCTCACAGAGTTACACTTATGTTTCGTGGAGCGTCCATTAACACTGTCTTTGAGGAAACTGAGAAGGGCTTCTTTGATCGCATTGAGGCCTACGCTGATAAAGGAAATTTCATCCGTTCAAAACGTGAAAGAAGCTTCTGAGACACTTCTTTCTGATCTGTGAGTTCATCTCACAGACTTATAACTTAAACCTCAGGAAGCAGTTTGCTATCACTCTTTTCTGGAATCTTAAAGTGATACTTGGGAGCCCAAATAGGGGCCCATGGTGAAAAAGGAAATCTCCTCACATAATAACTAGAGAGAACTTTCTAGAGATTGCTTTCTGATGTGTGATCACTCACAGAGTTCCACCCTTCCCTTCTTGGAACGTTTGCTACCACTGTTGTCCTGGATTCTGCAAAGTGATATTTGGGAGCTCATTGAGGGCTATGGTGAAAAAGCAATATCCTCCCATAATAACTGGAGAGAAGCTCTCTGAGAAAACTGCATTGCCATGTGTGAATGCAACTCACAAGTTACACGTTTCTCTTCAGTGATCAGTTTGCTAACACAGTTTTCTAGAAATCTGCAGTTAGATACTTCATAGCGCAGTGAAGCTACGTGACAAAGGAAATATACTCAGTTGAAAACTAGAAAGAAGCTTTCTTAGAAACTTCTTGGTGATGTGTGAATTCATCTCACAGAGTTACACTTATGTTTCGTGGAGCAGTCCATTAACACTGTCTTTGAGGAAACTGAGAAGGCTTCTTTGGATCGCATTGAGGCCTACGCTAGAAAGGAAATTTCATCCGTTCAAAACGTGAAAGAAGCTTTCTGAGACACTTCTTCTGATCTGTGAGTTCATCTCACAGACTTATAACTTAAACCTCAGGAAGCAGTTTGCTATCACTGTTTTCGTGGAATCTTTAAAGTATACTTGGGAGCCCATAATAGGGGCCCATGGTGAAAAAGGAAATCTCTCACATAATAACTAGAGAGAAGCTTTCTAGAGATTGCTTTCTGATGTGTGACTTCATCTCACAGAGTTCCACCTTCCCTTCTTGGAACAGTTTGCTACCACTTTGTCCTGGATTCTGCAAAGTGATATTTGGGAGCTCATTGAGGGCTATGGTGAAAAAGCATATCCTCCCATAATAACTGGGGAGAAGCTCTCTGAAAACTGCATTGCCATGTGTGATGCAACTCACAGAGTTACACGTTTCTCTTCATGATCAGTTTGCTAACACAGTTTTCTAGAAATCTGCAGTTAGATACTTCTAGCGCAGTGAAGCTTACGGTGACAAAGGAAATATACTCATTGAAAACTAGAAAGAAGTTCTTAGAAACTTCTTGGTGATGTGTGAATTCATCTCACAAGTTACACTTATGTTTCGTGGAGCATCCATTAACACTGTCTTTGAGGAAACTGAAAGGGTTCTTCTGGATCGCATTGAGGCCTACGCTGATAAAGGAAATTTCATCCGTTCAAAACGTGAAAGAAGCTTTCTGAGACACTTCTTTCTGATCTGTGAGTTTCATCTCACAACTATAACTTAAACCTCAGGAAGCAGTTTGCTATCACTGTTTTCGTGGAATCTTTAAAGTGATACTTGGGAGCCCATAATAGGGGCCCATGGTGAAAAAGGAAATCTCCTCACATAATAACTAGAGAGAAGCTTTCTAGAGATTGCTTTCTGATGTGTGACTTCATCTCACAGAGTTCCACCCTTCCCTTCTTGGAACAGTTTGCTAACAGTTGTCCTGATTCTGCAAAGTGATATTTGGGAGCTCATTGAGGGCTATGGTGAAAAAGCAATATCCTCCCATAATAACTGGAGAGAAGCTCTCTGAGAAACTGCATTGCCATGTGTGAATCAACTCACAGAGTTACACGTTTCTCTTCATGATCAGTTTGCTAACACAGTTTTCTAGAAATCTGCAGTTAGATACTCATAGCGCAGTGAAGCTTACGGTGACAAAGGAATATCCTCAGTTAAAACTAGAAAGAAGCTTTCTTAGAAACTTCTTGGGGATGTGTGAATTCATCTCACAGAGTTACACTTATGTTCGTGGAGCAGTCCATTAACACTGTCTTTGAGGAAACTGAGAAGGGCTTCTTTGGATCGCATTGAGGCCTACCTGATAAAGGAAATTTCATCCTTTCAAAACGTGAAAGAAGCTTTCTGAGACACTTCTTCTGATCTGTGAGTTCATCTCACAGACTTTAACTTAAACCTCAGGAAGCAGTTTGCTATCACTTTTTCGTGGAATCTTTAAAGTGATACTTGGAGCCCATAATAGGGGCCCATGGTGAAAAAGGAAATCTCCTCACATAATAACTAGAGAGAAGCTTTCTAGAGATTGCTTCTGATGTTGACTTCACTCACAGAGTTCCACCCTTCCCTTCTTGGAACAGTTTGCTACCACTTTGTCCTGGATTCTGCAAAGTGATATTTGGGAGCTCATTGAGGGCTATGGTGAAAAAGCAATATCCTCCCATAATAACTGAGAGAAGCTCTCTGAAAACTGCATTGCCATGTGTGAATGCAACTCACAGAGTTACACGTTTCTCTTCAGTGATCAGTTTGCTAACACAGTTTTCTAGAAACTGCATTAGATACTTCATAGCGCAGTGAAGCTTACGGTGACAAAGGAAATATACTCAGTTGAAACAAGAAAGAAGCTTTCTTAGAAACTTCTTGGTGTTGTGTGAATTCTCTCACAGAGTTACACTTATGTTTCGTGGAGCAGTCCATTAACACTGTCTTTGAGGAACTGAGAAGGCTTCTTTGGATCGCATTGAGGCCTACGCTGATAAAGGAAATTTCATCCGTTCAAAACTGAAAGAAGCTTTCTGAACACTTCTTTCTGATCTGTGAGTTCATCTCACAGACTTATAACTTAAACCTCAGGAGAGTTTGCTATCACTTTTCGTGGAATCTTTAAAGTGATACTTGGACCCATATAGGGCCCATGGTGAAAAAGGAAATCTCCTCACTAATAACTAGAGAGAACTTTCTAGAGATTGCTTTCTGATTTGTGACTTCATCTCACGAGTTCCACCCTTCCCTTCTTGGAACAGTTTGCTACCCTGTTGTCCTGGATTCTCGCAAAGTGATATTTGGGAGCTCATTGAGGGCTATGGTGAAAAAGCAATATCCTCCCATAATAACTGGAGAGAAGCTCTCTGAGAAACTGCATTGCCATGTGTGAATGCAACTCACAGAGTTACACGTTTCTCTTCAGTGATCAGTTTGCTAACACAGTTTTTCAGAAATCTGCATTAGATACTTCATAGCGCAGTGAAGCTTCGGGACAAAGGAAATATACTCAGTTGAAAACATAAAGAAGCTTTCTTAGAAACTTCTTGGTGATTGTGAATTCATCTCACAGAGTTACACTTGTTTCGTGGAGCAGTCCATTAACACTGTCTTTGAGGAAACGGAGAAGGCTTTCTTGGATCGCATGAGGCCTACGCTGATAAAGGAAATTTCATCCGTTCAAAACGTGAAAGAAGCTTTCTGAGACATTCTTTCTGATCTGTAGTTCATCTCACAGACTTATAACTTAAACCTCAGGAGCAGTTTGCTATCACTGTTTTCGTGGAATCTTTAAAGTGATACTTGGGAGCCCATAATGGGGCCCATGGTGAAGGAAATCTCCTCACATAATAACTAAGAGAAGCTTTCTAGAGATTGCTTTCTGATGTGTGACTTCATCTCACAGAGTTCCACCCTTCCCTTCTTGGAACAGTTTGCTACCACTGTTGTCCTGGATTCTGCAAAGTGATTTTGGGAGCTCATTGAGGGCTATGGTGAAAAAGCAATATCCTCCCATAATAACTGGAGAGAAGCTCTCTGAGAAACTGCATTGCCATGTGTGAATGCAACTCACAGAGTTACACGTTTCTCTTCAGTGATCAGTTTGCTAACACAGTTTTCTAGAAATCTGCATTAGATATTCATAGCCGCGTGAAGCTTACGTGACAAAGGAAATATACTCAGTTGAAAACTAAAAGAAGTTTCTTAGAAACTTCTTGGTGATGTGTGAATTCATCTCACAGAGTTACACTATGTTTCTGGAGCAGTCCATTAACATGTCTTTGAGGAAACTGAGAAGGCTCTTGGATCGCATTGAGGCCTACGCTGATAAAGGAAATTTCATCGTTCAAAACGTGAAAGAAGCTTTCTGAGAACTTCTTTCTGATCTGTGGTTCATCTCACAGACTTATAACTTAACCTCAGGAAGCAGTTTGCTATCACTTTTTCGTGGAATCTTAAGTGATACTTGGGAGCCCAAATAGGGGCCCATGGTGAAGGAAATCTCCTCACATAATAACTAGAGAGAAGCTTTCTAGAGATTGCTTTCTGATGTGTGACTTCATCTCACAGAGTTCCACCCTTCCCTTCTTGGAACAGTTTGCTACCACTGTTTTCCTGGATTCTGCAAAGTGATATTTGGGAGCTCATGAGAGGCTATGGTGAAAAAGCAATATCCTCCCATAATACTGGGAGAGAGCTCTCTGAGAAACTGCATTGCCATTGTGAATGCAACTCACAAGTTACACGTTTCTCTCAGTGATCAGTTTGCTAACACAGTTTTCTAGAAATCTGCAGTTAGATACTTCATAGCGCAGTGAAGCTTACGGTGACAAAGGAAATATATCTGTTGAAAACTAGAAAGAAGCTTTCTTAGAAACTTCTTGGTGTTGTGTGAATTCATCTCACAGAGTTACACTTATGTTTCGTGGAGCAGTCCTTAACACTGTCTTTGAGGAAACTGAGAAGGGCTTCTTTGGATCGCATTGAGGCCTACGCTGATAAGGAAATTTCATCCGTTCAAACGTGAAAGAAGCTTTCTGAGACACTTCTTTCTGATCTGTGAGTTCATCTCACAGACTTATAACTTAAACCTCAGGAAGCAGTTTGCTATCACTTTTTCGTGGAATCTTTAAAGTGATACTTGGGAGCCCATAATAGGGGCCCATGGTGAAAGGAAATCTCCTCACATAATAACTAGAGAGAAGCTTTCTAGAGATTGCTTTCTGATGTGTGACTTCATCTCACAGAGTTTCCACCCTTCCCTTCTTGGAACAGTTTGCTACACTTTGTCCTGGATTCTGCAAAGTGATATTTGGAGCTCATTGAGGGCTATGGTGAAAAAGCATATCCTCCCATAATAACTGGAGAGAACTCTCTTGAGAAACTGCATTGCCATGTGTGAATGCAACTCACAGAGTTACCACTTTCTCTTCAGTATCAGTTTGCTAACACAGTTTTCTAGAAATCTGCAGTTAGATATTCATAGCGCAGTGAAGCTACGGTGACAAAGGAAATATACTCAGTTGAAAACTAGAAAGAAGCTTTCTTAGAAACTTCTTGGTGATGTGTGAATTCATCTCACAGAGTTACACTTATGTTTCGTGGAGCAGTCCATTAACACTGTCTTTGAGGAAACTGAGAAGGGCTTCTTTGGATCGCATTGAGGCCTCCGCTGATAAAGGAAATTTCATCCGTTCAAAACGTGAAAGAACTTTCTGAGACACTTCTTTCTGATCTGTGAGTTCATCTCACAGACTTATAACTTAAACCTCAGGAAGCAGTTTGCTATCACTTTTTCGTGGAATCTTTAAAGTGATACTTGGGAGCCCAAATAGGGGCCCATGGGTGAAAAGGAAACTCCTCACATAATAACTAAGAGAAGCTTCTAGAATTGCTTTCTGATGTGTGACTTCATCTCACAGAGTTCCACCCTTCCCTTCTTGGAACAGTTTGCTACCACTGTTGTCCTGGATTCTGCAAAGTGATATTTGGGAGCTCATTGAGGGCTATGGTGAAAAAGCAAATATCCTCCCATAATAACTGGAGAGAAGCTCTCTGAGAAACTGCATTGCCATGTGTGATGCAACTCACAGAGTTACACGTTTCTCTTCATGATCATTTTGCTAACACAGTTTTCTAGAAATCTGCAGTTAGATACTTCATAGCGCAGTGAAGCTTACGTGACAAAGGAAATATACTCAGTTGAAAACTAGAAAGAAGCTTTCTTAGAAACTTCTTGGTGATGTGTGAATTCATCTCACAGAGTTACACTTATGTTTCGTGGAGCAGTCCATTAACACTGTCTTTGAGGAAACTGAGAAGGGCTTCTTTGGATCGCATTGAGGCCTACGCTGATAAAGGAAATTTCATCCGTTCAAAACGTGAAAGAAGCTTTCTGAGACACTTCTTTCGATCTGTGAGTTCATCTCACAGACTTTAACTTAAACCTCAGAAGCAGTTTGCTATCACTGTTTTCGTGGAATCTTTAAAGTGATACTTGGGAGCCCATAATGGGCCCATGGTGAAAAAGGAAATCTCCTCACATAATAACTAGAGAGAAGCTTTCTAGAGATTGCTTTCTATGTGTGACTTCATCTCACAGAGTTCCACCCTTCCCTTCTTGGAACAGTTTGCTACACTGTTGTCCTGGATTCTGCAAAGTGATATTTGGGAGCTCATTGAGGGCTATGGTGAAAAACGCAATATCCTCCCATAATAACTGGGAGAGCTCTCTGAGAAACTGCTTGCCTTGTGAATCAACTCACAGGTTACACGTTTCTCTCAGTGATCAGTTTCTAACAAGTTTTCTAGAAATCTGCAGTTAGATACTTCATAGCGCATGAAGCTTACGGTGACAAAGGAAATATCTGTTGAAAACTAGAAAGAAGCTTCTTAGAAACTTCTTGGTGATGTGTGAATTCATCTCACGAGTTACACTTATGTTTCGTGGACATCCATTAACACTGTCTTTGAGGAAACTGAGAAGGGCTTCTTTGGATCGCATTGAGGCCTACGCTGATAAAGGAAATTTCATCCGTTCAAAACGTGAAAGAAGCTTTCTGAGACACTTCTTTCTGATCTGTGAGTTCATCTCACAGACTTATAACTTAAACCTCAGGAAGCAGTTTGCTTCACTGTTTCGTGGAATCTTTAAAGTGATACTGGGAGCCCATATAGGGGCCCATGTTGAAAAAGGAAATCTCCCACATAATAACTAGAGAGAAGCTTTCTAGAGATTGCTTTCTGATGTGTGACTTCATCTCACGAGTTCACCCTTCCCTTCTTGGCACGTTTGCTACCTGTTGTCCTGGATTCTGCAAAGTGATATTTGGGAGCTCATTGAGGGCTATGGTGAAAAAGCAAATATCCTCATAATAACTGGAGAGAAGCTCTCTGAGAAACGCATTGCCATTGTGAATGCAACTCACAGAGTTACACGTTTCTCTCAGTGCATTTTGCTAACACAGTTTTCTAGAAATCTGCAGTTAGATACTTCATAGCGCAGTGAAGCTTAGGTGACAAAGGAAATATCTCAGTTGAAAACTAGAAAGAAGCTTTCTTAGAAACTTCTTGGTGATGTGTGAATTCATCTCACAGAGTTACACTTATGTTTCGTGAGCAGTCCATTAACACTGTCTTTGAGGAAACTGAGAAGGGCTTCTTTGTCGCATTGAGGCCTACGCTGATAAAGGAAATTTCATCCGTTCAAAACGTGAAAGAGCTTTCTGAGACACTTCTTTCTGATCTGTGAGTTCATCTCACAGACTTATAACTTAAACCTCAGGGACAGTTTGCTATCACTTTTTCGTGGAATCTTTAAAGTGATACTGGGGAGCCCAAATAGGGGCCCATGGTGAAAAAGGAAATCCCTCACATAATAACTAGAGAGAAGCTTCTAGAGATGCTTTCTGATGTGTGACTTCACTCACAGAGTTCCACCTTCCCTTCTTGGAACAGTTTGCTACCACTGTTGTCCTGGATTCTGCAAAGTGATTTTGGGAGCTCTTGAGGGCTATGGTGAAAAAGCAATATCCTCCCATAATACTGAGAGAAGCTCTCTGAAAACTGCATTGCCAGTGTAATGCAACTCACAAGTTACACGTTTCTCTTCAGTGATCAGTTGCTAACACAGTTTTCTAGAAATCTGCAGTTAGATACTTCATAGCGCAGTGAAGCTTACGGTGACAAGGAAATAACTCAGTTGAAAACTAAGAAAGAAGCTTTCTTAGAAACTTCTTGGTGATGTGTGAATTCATCTCACAGAGTTACACTTATGTTTCGTGGAGCAGTCCATTAACACTGTCTTTGGGACTGAGAAGGGCTTCTTTGGATCGCATTGAGGCCTACGCTTAAAGGAAATCATCCGTTCAAAACGTGAAAGAGCTTTCTGAGACACTCTTTCTGATCTGTGAGTTCATCTCACAGACTTATAACTTAAACCTCAGGAAGCAGTTGCTATCACTCTTTTCGTGGAATCTTTAAAGTGATACTTGGGAGCCCATAATAGGGGCCCATGGTGAAAAAGGAAATCTCCTCACATAATAACTAGAGAGAAGCTTTCTAGAGATTGCTTTCTGATGTGTGACTTCATCTCACAGAGTTCCACCCTTCCCTTCTTGGAACAGTTTGCTACCACTGTTGTCCTGGATTCTGCAAAGTATATTTGGGAGCTCATTGAGGGCTATGGTGAAAAAGCAATATCCTCCCATAATAACTGGAGAGAAGCTCTCTGAGAAACTGCATTGCCATGTTTGAATGCAACTCACAGATTACACGTTTTCTCTCAGTGATCAGTTTGCTAACCAGTTTTTCAGAAATCTGCAGTTAGATATTCATAGCGCATGAAGCTTACGGTGACAAGGAAATAACTCATTTGAAAACTAAAGAGTTTCTTAGAAACTTCTTGGTGATGTGTGAATTCATCTCACAGAGTTACACTTATGTTTCGTGAGCAGTCCATTAACACTGTCTTTGAGGAAACTGAGAAGGGCTTCTTTGGATCGCATTGAGGCCTACGCTGATAGGAAATTTCATCCGTTCAAAACGTGAAAGAAGCTTTCTGAGACACTTCTTTCTGATCTGTGAGTTCATCTCACAGACTTATAACTTAAACCTCAGGAAGCAGTTTGCTATCACTTTTTCGTGGAATCTTTAAAGTGATACTTGGGAGCCCATAATAGGGGCCCATGGTGAAAAAGGAAATCTCCTCACATAATAACTAGAGAGAAGCTTTCTAGAGATTGCTTTCTGATGTGTGACTTCATCTCACAGAGTTCCACCTTCCCTTCTTGGAACAGTTTGCTACCACTGTTGTCCTGGATTCTGCAAAGTGATATTTGGAGCTCTTGAGGGCTATGGTGAAAAAGCAAATATCCTCCCATAATAACTGGAGAGAAGCTCTCTGAGAAACTGCATTGCCATGTGTGAATGCAACTCACAGAGTTACACGTTTCTCTTCAGTGATCAGTTTGCTAACACAGTTTTCTAGAAATCTGCAGTTAGATATTCATAGCGCAGTGAAGCTTACGTGACAGGAAATATACTCAGTTGAAAACTAGAAAGAAGTTTCTTAGAAACTTCTTGGTGATGTGTGAATCATCTCACAGAGTTACACTTATGTTTCGTGGAGCAGTCCATTAACACTGTCTTTGAGAAACTGAGAAGGGCTTCTTTGGATCGCATTGAGGCCTACGCTGATAAAGGAAATTTCATCCGTTCAAAACGTGAAAGAAGCTTTCTGAGACACTTCTTTCTGATCTGTGAGTTCATCTCACAGACTTATAATTAAACCTCAGGAAGCAGTTTGCTATCACTTTTCGTGGAATCTTTAAAGTGATACGTGGAGCCCATAATAGGGGCCCATGGTAAAAGGAATCTCCTCACATAATAACTAGAGAGAAGCTTTCTAGAGTTGCTTTCTGATGTGTGACTTCATCTCACAGAGTTCCACCCTTCCCTTCTTGGAACAGTTTGCTACCACTGTTGTCCTGGATTCTGCAAAGTGATATTTGGGAGCTCATTGAGGGCTATGGTGAAAAAGCAATATCCTCCCATAAAATACTGGAGAGAAGCTCCTGAGAAACTGCATTGCCATTTGTGAATGCAACTCACAGAGTTACCGTTTCTCTTCAGTGATCAGTTTGCTAAAACAGTTTTCTAGAAATCTGCATTAGATTTCTAGCGCAGTGAAGCTTACGGTGACAAAGGAAATATACTCATTGAAAACTAGAAAGAAGCTTTCTTAGAAACTTCTTGGTGATGTGTAATTCATCTCACAGAGTTACACTTATGTTTTCGTGGAGCAGTCCATTAACACTGTCTTTGAGGAAACTGAGAAGGGCTTCTTTGGATCGCATTGAGGCCTACGCTGATAAAGGAAATTTCATCCGTTCAAAACGTAAAGAAGCTTTCTGAGACACTTCTTTCTGATCTGTGAGTTCATCTCACAGACTTATAACTTAAACCTCAGGAGCAGTTTGCTATCACTCTTTCGTGGAATCTTTAAAGTGATACTTGGGACCCATAAAGGGGCCCATGGTGAAAAAGGAAATCTCCTCACATAATAACTAGAGAGAAGCTTTCTAGAGATTGCTTTCTGAGTGGTGACTTCATCTCACAGAGTTCCACCCTCCCTCTTTGAACAGTTTGCTACCACTGTTGTCCTGGATTCTGCAAAGTGATATTTGGGAGCTCATTGAGGGCTATGGTGAAAAAGCAATATCCTCCCATAATAACTGGAGAGAAGCTCTCTGAGAAACTGCATTGCCATGTGTGAATGCAACTCACAGAGTTACACGTTTCTCTTCATGATCAGTTTGCAACACAGTTTTCTAGAAATCTGCATTAGATATTCATAGCGCAGTGAAGCTTACGGTGACAAAGGAAATATACTCAGTTGAAAACTAGAAAGAAGTTTCTTAGAAACTTCTTGGTGATGTGTGAATTCATCTCACAGAGTTACACTTATGTTTCGTGGAGCAGTCCATTAACACTGTCTTTGAGGAAACTGAGAAGGGCTTCTTTGGATCGCATTGAGGCCTACGCTGATAAAGGAAATTTCATCCGTTCAAAACTTGAAAGAAGCTTTCTGAGACTTCTTTCTGATCTGTGAGTTCATCTCACAGACTTATAACTTAAACCTCAGGAAGCAGTTTGCTATCACTTTTTCGTGGAATCTTTAAAGTGATACTTGGGAGCCCAAATAGGGGCCCATGGTGAAAAAGGAAATCTCCTCACATAATAACTAGAGAGAGCTTTCTAGAGATTGCTTTCTGATGTGTGACTTCATCTCACAGAGTTCCACCCTTCCCTTCTTGGAACAGTTTTGCTACCACTGTTGTCCTGATTCTGCAAAGTGATATTTGGAGCTCATTGGGGGCTATGGTGAAAAAGAATATCCTCCCATAATAACTGGAGAGAAGCTCTCTGAGAACTGCATTGCCATGTGTAATCAACTCACAGAGTTACACGTTTCTCTTCAGTGATCAGTTTGCTAACACAGTTTTCTAGAAATCTGCAGTTAGATATTCATAGCGCAGTGAAGCTTACGGTACAAAGGAATATACTCAGTTGAAAACTAGAAAGAGCTTTCTTAGAAACTTCTTGTGATGTGTGAATTCATCTCACAGAGTTACACTTATGTTTCTGGAGCAGTCCATTAACACGTCTTTGAGGAAACTGAGAAGGGCTTCTTTGGTCGCATTGAGGCCTACGCTGATAAAGGAATTTCATCCGTTCAAAACGTGAAAGAACTTTCTGAGAAACTTCTTTCTGATCTGTGAGTTCATCTCACAGACTTATAACTTAAACCTCAGGAAGCAGTTTGCTATCACTGTTTTCGTGGAATCTTAAAGGGATACTTGGGAGCCCATAATAGGGGCCCATGGTGAAAAGAAATCTCCTCACATAATAACAGAGAGAAGCTTTCTAGAGATTGCTTTCTGTGTTGGACTTCATCTCACAGAGTTCCACCCTTCCCTTCTTGGAACAGTTTGCTACCACTGTTGTCCTGGATTCTGCAAAGTGATATTTGGGAGCTCATTGAGGGCTAGGGTGAAAAGCAATATCCTCCCATAATAACTGGAGAGAAGCTCTCTGAGAAACGCATTGCCATGTGTGAATGCAACTCACAGAGTTACACGTTTCTCTTCGTGATCAGTTTGCTAACACAGTTTTCTAGAAACTGCAGTTAGATATTCATAGCGCAGTGAAGCTACGGTGACAAAGGAAATATACTCAGTTGAAAACTAAAAGAAGTTTCTTAGAAACTTCTTGGTGATGTGTGAATTCATCTCACAGTTACACTTATGTTTCGTGGAGCAGTCCATTAACACTGTCTTTGAGGAAACTGAAAGCTTCTTTGGATCGCATTGAGGCCTACGCTGATAAAGGAAATTTCATCCGTTCAAAACGTGAAAGAAGCTTTCTGAGACACTTCTTTCTGTCTGTGAGTTCATCCACAGACTTATAACTTAAACCTCAGGAAGCAGTTGCATCACTTTTTCGTGGATCTTTAAAGTGTACTTGGGAGCCCAAATAGGGGCCCATGGTGAAAAAGGAAATCTCCTCACATAATAACTAGAGAGAAGCTTTCTAGAGATTGCTTCTGATGTGTGACTTCATCTCACAGAGTTCCACCCTTCCCTTCTTGGAACAGTTTCTACCACTGTTGTCCTGGATTCTGCAAAGTGATATTTGGGAGCTCATGGAGGGCTATGGTGAAAAAGCAAATATCCTCCCATAATAACTGGAGAGAAGCTCCTGAGAAACTGCATTGCCATGTGTGAATGCAACTCACAGAGTTACACGTTTCTCTTCAGTGATCAGTTTGCTAACACGTTTTCTAGAAATCTGCAGTTAGTACTTCATGCGCAGTGAAGCTTACGGTGACAAAGGAAATATACTCAGTTGAAAACTAGAAGAAGCTTTCTTAAAACTTCTTGGTGATGTTGAATTCATCTCACAGAGTTACACTTATGTTTCGTGGAGCAGTCCATTAACACTGTCTTTGAGGAAACTGAAAGGGCTTCTTTGGATCGCATTGAGGCCTACGCTGATAAAGGAAATTTCATCCGTTCAAAACGTGAAAGAAGCTTTCTGAGACACTTCTTTCTGATCTGTGAGTTCATCTCACAGACTATAACTTAAACCTCAGGAAGCAGTTTGCTATCACTCTTTTCGTGGATTCTTTAAAGTGATACTTGGGAGCCCAAATAGGGGCCCATGGTGAAAAAGGAATCTCCTCACATAATAACTAGAGAGAAGCTTTCTAGAGATTGCTTTCTGATGTGTGACTTCATCTCACAGAGTTCCACCCTTCCCTTCTTGGAACAGTTTGCTACCACTGTTGTCCTGGATTCTGCAAAGTGATATTTGGGAGCTCATTGAGGGCTATGGTGAAAAAGCAAATATCCTCCCATAATAACTGGAGAGAAGCTCTCTGAGAAACTGCATTGCCATTGTAATGCAACTCACAAGTTACACGTTTCTCCTCAGTGATCAGTTTGCTAACAAGTTTCTAGAAATCTGCAGTTAGATACTTCATAGCGCAGTGAAGCTTACGGTGACAAAGGAATATATCTGTTGAAAACTAGAAAAAGCTTTCTTAGAAACTTCTTGGTGATGTGTGAATTCACTCACAGAGTTACACTTATGTTTCGTGGAGCAGTCCATTACACTGTCTTTGAGGAAACTGAGAAGGGCTTCTTTGGATCGCTGAGGCCACGCTGATAAAGGAAATTTCATCCGTTCAAACGTGAAAGAAGCTTTCTGAGAACACTTCTTTCTGATCTGTGAGTTCATCTCACAGACTTATACTTAAACCTCAGGAACAGTTTGCTATCACTGTTTTCGTGGAATCTTTAAAGTGATACTTGGGAGCCCATAATAGGGGCCCATGGTGAAAAGGAAATCTCCTCACATAATAACTAAGAGAGAGCTTTCTAGAGATTGCTCTGATGTGTGACTTCATCTCACAGAGTTCCACCCTTCCCTTCTTGAACAGTTTGCTACCACTTTTGTCCTGGATTCTGCAAGTGATATTTGGGAGCTCTTGAGGGCTATGTGAAAAAGCAATATCCTCCCATAATAACTGGAGAGAAGCTCTCTGAGAAACTGCATTGCCATGTGTGAATGCAACTCACAGAGTTACACGTTTTCTCTTCAGTGATCAGTTTGCTAACACAGTTTTCTAGAAATCTGCATTAGAAGTTTCATAGCGCAGTGAAGCTTACGGTGACAAGGAAATATACTCAGTTGAAAACTAGAAAGAAGCTTTCTTAGAAACTTCTTGGTGAGTGTTGAATCATCTCACAATTACACTATGTTTCGTGGAGCAGTCCATTAACACTGTCTTTGAGGAAACTGAGAAGGGCTTCTTTGGATCGCATTGAGGCCTACGCTGATAAAGGAAATTTCATCCGTTCAAAACGTGAAAGAAGCTTTCTGAGACACTTCTTTCTGATCTGTGAGTTCATCTCACAGACTTATAACTTAAACCTCAGGAAGCAGTTTGCTATCACTTTTTCGTGGAATCTTTAAAGTATACTTGGGAGCCCAAATAGGGGCCCATGGTGAAAAAGGAAATCTCCTCACTAATAACTAGAGAGAAGCTTTCTAGAGATTGCTTTCTGATGTGTACTTCATCTCACAGAGTTCCACCCTTCCCTTCTTGGAACAGTTTGCTACACTGTTGTCCTGGATTCTGCAAGTGATATTTGGGAGCTCATTGAGGGCTATGTGAAAAAGCAAATATCCTCCCATAATAACTGGAGAGAAGCTCTCTGAGAAACTGCATTGCCATGTGTGAATGCAACTCACAGAGTCACGTTTCTCTTCGTGATCAGTTTGCTAACACAGTTTTCTAGAAATCTGCAGTTAGATAACTTCATAGCGCAGTGAAGCTTACGTGACAAAGGAAATATACTCAGTTGAAAACTAGAAGAAGCTTTCTTAGAACTTCTTGGGTGTGTGAATTCATCTCACAAGTTACACTTATGTTTCGTGGAGCAGTCCATTAACACTGTCTTTGAGGAAACTGAGAAGGGCTTCTTTGGATCGCATTGAGCCTACGCTGATAAAGGAAATTTCATCCGTTCAAAACGTGAAAGAACTTTCTGAGAAACTTCTTTCTGATCTGTGAGTTCTCTCACAGACTTATAACTTACCCTCAGGAACAGTTTCTATCACTGTTTTCGTGGAATCTTTAAAGTGATACTTGGGAGCCCATAATAGGGGCCCATGGTGAAAAGGAAATCTCCTCACATAATAACTAGAGAGAAGCTTTCTAGAGATTGCTTTCTGATGTGTGACTTCATCTCACAGAGTTCCACCCTTCCCTTCTTGGAACAGTTTGCTAACACTGTTGTCCTGGATTCTGCAAAGTGATATTTGGGAGCTCATTGAGGGCTATGGTGAAAAAGCAAATATCCTCCCATAATAACTGGAGAGAACTCTCTTGAAACTGCATTGCCATTGTGAATGCAACTCACAGAGTTACACGTTTCTCTCAGTGATCAGTTTGCTAACAAGTTTTCTAGAAATCTGCAGTTGATACTTCATAGCGCAGTGAAGCTTACGGTGACAAAGGAAATATATCTTTTGAAAACTAGAAAGAAGCTTTCTTAGAAACTTCTTGGTGATGTGTGAATTCATCTCACAGAGTTACACTTGTTCGTGGAGCAGCCATAACACTGTCTTTGAGGAAACTGAGAAGGGCTTCTTTGGATCGCATTGAGGCCTCCGCTGATAAAGGAAATTTCATCCGTTCAAAACGTGAAGAAGCTTTCTGAGACTTCTTTCTGATCTGTGAGTTCATCTCACAGACTTATAACTTAAACCTCAGGAAGCAGTTTGCTATCACTTTTCGTGGAATCTTTAAAGTGATACTTGGGAGCCCATAATAGGGGCCCATGGTGAAAGGGAATCTCCTCACATAATAACTAGAGAGAAGCTTTCTAGAGATTGCTTTCTGATGTGTGACTTCACTCACAGAGTTCCACCCTTCCCTTCTTGGAACAGTTTGCTACCACTGTTGTCCTGGATTCTGCAAAGTGATATTTGGGAGCTCATTGGGCTATGGTGAAAAAGCAATATCCTCCCATAATAACTGGAGAGAAGCCTCTGAGAAACTGCTTGCCATGTGTGAATGCAACTCACAGAGTTACACGTTTCTCTTCAGTGATCAGTTTGCTAACACAGTTTTCTAGAAATCTCATTAGATATTCATAGCGCAGTGAAGCTTACGGTGACAAAGGAAATATACTCAGTTAAACTAAAAGAGTTTCTTAGAAACTTCTTGGTGATGTGTGAATTCATCTCACAAGTTACACTTATGTTTCGTGGAGCATCCATTACACTGTCTTGAGGAAACTGAGAAGGGCTTCTTGGATCGCATTGAGGCCTACGCTGATAAAGGAAATTTCATCCGTTCAAACGTGAAAGAAGCTTTCTGAAAACTCTTTCTGATCTGTGAGTTCATCTCACAGACTTATAACTTAAACCTCAGAACAGTTTGCTATCACTGTTTTCGTGGAATCTTAAAGTGATACTTGGGAGCCCAAATAGGGGCCCATGGTGAAAAGGAAATCTCCTCACATAATAACTAGAGAGAAGCTTTCTAGAGATTGCTTTCTGATGTGTGACTTCATCTCACAGAGTTCCACCCTTCCCTTCTTGGAACAGTTTGCTACACTGTTGTCCTGGATTCTGCAAAGTGATATTTGGGAGCTCATTGAGGCTATGGTGAAAAAGCAATATCCCCCATAATAACTGGAGAGAAGCTCTCTGAGAAACTGCATTGCCATGTGTGAATGCAACTCACAGAGTTACACGTTTCTCTTCAGTGATCAGTTTGCTAACACAGTTTTCTAGAAATCTGCATTAGATATTCATAGCGCAGTGAAGCTTACGGTGACAAAGGAAATATACTCATTTTGAAAACTATAGGAAAACCCCGGGGGGGCGGAGCAATATGGCCGAATAGGAACACTCCTTCTCGCAATCCAGCCGGAGCGACACATAAAGCCGGTGATTTCTGCATTTTCAACTGAGGTACTGGGGTCATCTCATAGGGATGCGGACAATCGGTGGGGTGGCGTGCTGCACGCCGTGACCATCGAGAGCTGAAGGCAGGGCGAGGGGCATGCCTCACCTGGAAGCGCCGAGGGGTAAGAGGGATCCGTTTTTCCTAGCCAGGGGACTTAGAC
>NC_044556.1:62816391-62840995 GCF_007565055.1 Rhinopithecus roxellana
AAAAAAAAAAAAAAAAAAAAAAAGAAAAAAAAAGAAACTTCTTGGTGATGTGTGAATTCATCTCACCGAGTTACACTTATGTTTCGTGGAGCAGTCCATTAACAATGTCTTTGAGGAAACTGAGAAGGGCTTCTTTGGATCGCATTGAGGCCTACGCTGATAAAGGAAATTTCATCCGTTCAAAACGTGAAAGAAGCTTTCTGAGACACTTCTTTCTGATCTGTGAGTTCATCTCACAGACTTATAACTTAAACCTCAGGAAGCAGTTTGCTATCACTGTTTTCGTGGAATCTTTAAAGTGATACTTGGGAGCCCATAATAGGGGCCCATGGTGAAAAGGAAATCTCCTCACATAATAACTAGAGAGAAGCTTTCTAGAGATTGCTTTCTGATGTGTGACTTCATCTCACAGAGTTCCACCCTTCCCTTCTTGGAACAGTTTGCTACCACTGTTGTCCTGGATTCTGCAAAGTGATATTTGGGACTCATTGAGGGCTATGGTGAAAAAGCAAATATCCTCCCATAATACTGGAGAGAAGCTCTCTGAGACTGCATTGCCATGTGAATGCAACTCACAGAGTTACACGTTTCTCCTCAGTGATCAGTTTGCTAACACAGTTTTCTAGAAATCTGCAATTAGATACTTCATAGCGCAGTGAAGCTTACGGTGACAAAGGAAATATACTCAGTTGAAAACTAGAAAGAAGCTTTCTTAGAAACTTCTTAGGCCGGGCGCGGTGGCTCAAGCCTGTAATCCCAGCACTTTGGGAGGCCGAGACGGGCGGATCACGAGGTCAGGAGATCGAGACCATCCTGGCTAACATGGTGAAACCCCGTCTCTACTAAAAATAGAAAAAACTAGCCGGGCGAGGTGGCGGGCGCCTGTAGTCCCAGCTACTCAGGAGGCTGAGGCAGGAGAATGGCGTGAACCCGGGAGGCGGAGCTTGCAGTGAGCCGAGATTGCGCCACTGCACTCCAGTCTGGGCGACAGAGCGAGACTCCGCCTCAAAAAAAAAAAAAAAAAAAAAAAGAAAAAAAAAGAAACTTCTTGGTGATGTGTGAATTCATCTCACCGAGTTACACTTATGTTTCGTGGAGCAGTCCATTAACAATGTCTTTGAGGAAACTGAGAAGGGCTTCTTTGGATCGCATTGAGGCCTACGCTGATAAAGGAAATTTCATCCGTTCAAAACGTGAAAGAAGCTTTCTGAGACACTTCTTTCTGATCTGTGAGTTCATCTCACAGACTTATAACTTAAACCTCAGGAAGCAGTTTGCTATCATGTTTTCGTGGAATTTTTAAAGTGATACTTGGGAGCCCATAATAGGGGCCCATGGTGAAAAAGGAAATCTCCTCACATAATAACTAGAGAGAAGCTTTCTAGTAGACTGCTTTCTGATGTGTGACTTCATGTCACAGAGTTCCACCCTTCCCTTCTTGGAACAGTTTGCTACCACTGTTGTCCTGGATCTGCAAAGTGATATTTGGGAGCTCATGAGGGCTATGGTGAAAAAGCAAATATCCTCCCATAATAACTGGAGAGAAGCTCTCTGAGAAACTGCATTGCCATGTGTGAAATGCAACTCACAGAGTTACACGTTTCTCTTCAGTGATCAGTTTGCTAACAAGTTTCTAGAAATCTGCAGTTAGCTACTTCATAGCGCAGTGAAGCTTACGGTGACAAAGGAATATACTCAGTTGAAACCTAGAAAGAAGCTTTCTTAGAAACTTCTTGGTGAGTGTGAATTCATCTCACAGAGTTACACTTATGTTTCGTGGAGCAGTCCATTAACACTGTCTTTGAGGAAAACTGAGAAGGGCTTCTTTGGATCGCATTGAGGCCTACGCTGATAAAGGAAATTTCATCCGTTCAAAACGTGAAAGAATCTTCGGAGAAACTCCTTTCTGATCTGTGAGTTCATCTCACAGACTTATAAACTTAAACCTCAGGAAAGCAGTTTGCTATCACTCTTTTCGTGGAATCTTTAAAGTGATACTTGGGAGCCAGAATAGGGGCCCATGGGTGAAAAAGGAAATCTCCTCACATAATAACTAGAGAGAAGCTTTCTAGAGATTGCTTTGTGATGTGTGACTTCATCTCACAGAGTTCCACCCTTCCCTTCTTGGAACAGTTTGCTAACACTGTTGTCCGGATTCTGCAAAGTGATATTTGGGAGCTCATTGAGGGCTATGGTGAAAAAGCAAATATCCTCCCACAATAACTGGAGAGAAGCTCTCTGAGAAACTGCATTGCCATGTGTGAATGCAACTCACAGAGTGACACGTTTCTCTTCAGTGATCAGTTTGCTAACACAGTTTTCTAGAAATCTGCAGTTAGATACTTCATAGCGCAGTGAAGCTTACGGTGACAAAGGAAATATACTCAGTTGAAAACAAGAAAGAAGCTTTCTTAGAAACTTCTTGGTGATGTGCGAATTCATCTCACACGTTACACTTATGTTCCTGAGCAGTCATTAAACACTGTCTTGAGGAAACTGAGAAGGGCTTCTTTGGAACGCATTGAGGCCTACGCTGATAAAGGAAATTTCATCCGTTCAAAACGTGAAAGAATCTTTCTGAGAAACTCCTTTCTGATCTGTGAGTTCATCTCACAGACTTATAACTTAAACCTCAGGAAGCAGTTTGCTATCACTCTTTTCGTGGAATCTTTAAAGTGATACTTGGGAGCCCCTAATAGGGGCCCATGGTGAAAAAGGAAATCTCCTCACATAATAACTAGAGAGAAGCTTTCTAGAGATTGCTTTCTGATGTGTGACTTCATCTCACAGAGTTCCACCCTTCCCTTCTTGGAACAGTTTGCTACCACTGTTGTCCTGGATTCTGCAAAGTGATATTTGGGAACTCATTGATTGCTTTGGTGAAAAAGCAAATATCCTCCCATAATAACTGGAGAGAAGCTCTCTGAGAGACTGCATTGCCATTTGTGAATGCAACTTACAGAGTTACACGTTTCTCCTCAGTGATCAGTTTGCTAAGACAGTTTTCTAGAAATCTGCAATTAGATACTTCATAGCGCAGTGAAGCTTACGGTGACAAAGGAAATATACTCAGTTGAAAACTAGAAAGAAGCTTTCTTAGAAACTTCTTAGGCCGGGCGCGGTGGCTCAAGCCTGTAATCCCAGCACTTTGGGAGGCCGAGACGGGCGGATCACGAGGTCAGGAGATCGAGACCATCCTGGCTAACATGGTGAAACCCCGTCTCTACTAAAAATAGAAAAAACTAGCCGGGCGAGGTGGCGGGCGCCTGTAGTCCCAGCTACTCAGGAGGCTGAGGCAGGAGAATGGCGTGAACCCGGGAGGCGGAGCTTGCAGTGAGCCGAGATTGCGCCACTGCACTCCAGTCTGGGCGACAGAGCGAGACTCCGCCTCAAAAAAAAAAAAAAAAAAAAAAAGAAAAAAAAAGAAACTTCTTGGTGATGTGTGAATTCATCTCACCGAGTTACACTTATGTTTCGTGGAGCAGTCCATTAACAATGTCTTTGAGGAAACTGAGAAGAGCTTCTTTGCATCGCATTGAGGCCTACGCTGATAAAGGAAATTTCATCCTTTGAAAACGTGAAAGAAGCTTTCTGAGAAACTTCTTTCTGATCTGTGAGTTCATCTCACAGACTTATAACTTAAACCTCAGGAAGCAGTTTGCTATCACTGTTTTCGTGGAATCTTTAAAGTGATACTTGGGAGCCCAGAATAGGGGCCCATGGTGAAAAAGGAAATCTCCTCACATAATAACTAGAGAGAAGCTTTCTAGAGATTGCTTTCTGATGTGTGACTTCATCTCACAGAGTTCCACCCTTCCCTTCTTGGAACAGTTGGCTACCACTGTTGTCCTGGATTCTGCAAAGTGATATTTGGGAGCTCATTGAGGGCTATGGTGAAAAAGCAAATATCCTCCCATAATAACTGGAGAGAAGCTCTCTGAGAAACTGCATTGCCATGTGTGAATGCAACTCACAGAGTTACACGTTTCTCCTCAGTGATCAGTTTGCTAACACAGTTTTCTACAAATCTGCAGTTAGATACTTCATAGCGCAGTGAAGCTTACGGTGACAAAGGAAATATACTCAGTTGAAAACTAGAAAGAAGCTTTCTTAGAAACTTCTTGGTGATGTGTGAATTCATCTCACAGAGTTACACTTATGTTTCGTGGAGCAGTCCATTAACACTGTCTTTGAGGAAACTGAGAAGGGCTTCTTTGGATCGCATTGAGGCCTACGCTGATAAAGGAAATTTCATCCGTTCAAAACGTGAAAGAAGCTTTCTGAGACACTTCTTTCTGATCTGTGAGTTCATCTCACAGACTTATAACTTAAACCTCAGGAAGCAGTTTGCTATCACTGTTTTCGTGGAATCTTCAAAGTGATACTTGGGAGCCCATAATAGGGGCCCATGGTGAAAAAGGAAATCTCCTCACAAAATAACTAGAGAGAAGCTTTCTAGAGATTGCTTTCTGATGTGTGAATTCATCTCTCAGAGTTACACTTATGTTTCGTGGAGCAGTCCATTAACGCTGTCTTTGAGGAAACTGAGAAGGGCTTCTTTGGATCGCATTGAGGCCTACGCTGATAAAGGAAATTTCATCCCTTCAAAACGTGAAAGAAGCGTTCTGAGACACTTCTTTCTGATCTGTGAGTTCATCTCACAGATTTATAACTTAAACCTCAGGAAGCAGTTTGCTATCACTGTTTTCGTGGAATCTTTAAAGTGATACTTGGGAGCCCAGAATAGGGGCCCATGGTGAAAAAGGAAATCTCCTCACATAATAACTAGAGAGAAGCTTTCTAGAGATTGCTTTCTGATGTGTGACTTCATCTCACAGAGTTCCACCCTTCCCTTCTTGGAACAGTTTGCTACCACTGTTGTCCTGGATTCTGCAAAGTCATATTTGGGAGCTCATTGAGGGCTATGGTGAAAAAGCAAATATCCTCCCATAATAACTGGAGAGAAGCTCTCTGAGAAACTGCATTGCCATGTGTGATTGCAACTCAAAGAGTTACACGTTTCTCTTCAGTGATCAGTTTGCTAGCACAGTTTTCTAGAAATCTGCAGTTAGATACTTCATAGCGCAGTGAAGCTTACGGTGACAAAGGAAATATACTCAGTTGAAAACTACAAAGAAGCTTTCTTAGAAACTTCTTGGTGATGTGTGAATTCATCTCACAGAGTTACACTTATGTTTCGTGGAGCAGTCCATTAACACTGTCTTTGAGGAAACTGAGAAGGGCTTCTTTGGATCGCATTGAGGCCTACGCTGATAAAGGAAATTTCATCCGTTCAAAACGTGAAAGAAGCTTTCTGAGAAACTTCTTTCTGATCTGTGAGTTCATCTCACAGACTTATAACTTAAACCTCAGGAAGCAGTTTGCTATCACTGTTTTCGTGGAATCTTTAAAGTGATACTTGGGAGACCAGAATAGGGGCCCATGGTGAAAAAGGAAGTCTCCTCACATAATAACTAGAGAGAAGCTTTCTAGAGGTTGCTTTCTGATGTGTGACTTCATCTCACAGAGTTCCACCCTTCCCTTCTTGGAACAGTTTGCTAACACTGTTGTCCTGGATTCTGCAAAGTGATATTTGGGAGCTCATTGAGGGCTATGGTGAAAAAGCAAATATCCTCCCATAATAACTGGAGAGAAGCTCTCTGAGAAACTGCATTGCCATGTGTGAATGCAACTCACAGAGTTACACGTTTCTCTTCAGTGATCAGTTTGCTAACACAGTTTTCTAGAAATCTGCAGTTAGATACTTCATAGCGCAGTGAAGCTTACGGTGACAAAGGAAATATACTCAGTTGAAAACAAAAAAGAAGCTTTTTAGAAACTTCTTGGTGATGTGCGAATTCATCTCACAGAGTTACACTTATGTTTCGTGGAGCAGTCCATTAACACTGTCTTTGAGGAAACTGAGAAGGGCTTCTTTGGATCGCATTGAGGCCTACGCTGATAAAGGAAATTTCATCCGTTCAAAACGTGAAAGAATCTTTCTGAGAAACTCCTTTCTGATCTGTGAGTTCATCTCACAGACTTATAACTTAAACCTCAGGAAGCAGTTTGCTATCACTCTTTTCGTGGAATCTTTAAAGTGATACTTTGGAGCCCAGAATAGGGGCCCATGGTGAAAAAGGAAATCTCCTCACATAATAACTAGAGAGAAGCTTTCTAGAGATTGCTTTCTGATGTGTGACTTCATCTCACAGAGTTCCACCCTTCCCTTCTTGGAACAGTTTGCTACCACTGTTGTCCTGGATTCTGCAAAGTGATATTTGGGAGCTCATTGAGGGCTATGGTGAAAAAGCAAATATCCTCCCATAATAACTGGAGAGAAGCTCTCTGAGAAACTGCATTGCCATGTGTGAATGCAACTCACAGAGTTACACGTTTCTCTTCAGTGATCAGTTTGCTAACACAGTTTTCTAGAAATCTGCAGTTAGATACTTCATAGCGCAGTGAAGCTTACGGTGACAAAGGAAATATACTCAGTTGAAAACAAGAAAGAAGCTTTCTTAGAAACTTCTTGGTGATGTGCGAATTCATCTCACAGAGTTACACTTATGTTTCGTGGAGCAGTCCATTAACACTGTCTTTGAGGAAACTGAGAAGGGCTTCTTTGGATCGCATTGAGGCCTACGCTGATAAAGGAAATTTCATCCGTTCAAAACGTGAAAGAATCTTTCTGAGAAACTCCTTTCTGATCTGTGAGTTCATCTCACAGACTTATAACTTAAACCTCAGGAAGCAGTTTGCTATCACTCTTTTCGTGGAATCTTTAAAGTGATACTTGGGAGCCCAGAATAGGGGCCCATGGTGAAAAAGGAAATCTCCTCACATAATAACTAGAGAGAAGCTTTCTAGAGATTGCTTTCTGATGTGTGACTTCATCTCACAGAGTTCCACCCTTCCCTTCTTGGAACAGTTTGCTAACACTGTTGTCCTGGATTCTGCAAAGTGATATTTGGGAGCTCATTGAGGGCTATGGTGAAAAAGCAAATATCCTCCCATAATAACTGGAGAGAAGCTCTCTGAGAAACTGCATTGCCATGTGTGAATGCAACTCACAGAGTTACACGTTTCTCTTCAGTGATCAGTTTGCTAACACAGTTTTCTAGAAATCTGCAGTTAGATACTTCATAGCGCAGTGAAGCTTACGGTGACAAAGGAAATATACTCAGTTGAAAACTAGAAAGAAGCTTTCTTAGAAACTTCTTGGTGATGTGTCGAATTCATCTCACAGAGTTACACTTATGTTTCGTGGAGCAGTCCATTAACACTGTCTTTGAGGAAACTGAGAAGGGCTTCTTTGGATCGCATTGAGGCCTACGCTGATAAAGGAAATTTCATCCGTTCAAAACGTGAAAGAAGCTTTCTGAGAAACTTCTTTCTGATCTGTGAGTTCATCTCACAGACTTATAACTTAAACCTCAGGAAGCAGTTTGCTATCACTCTTTTCGTGGAATCTTTAAAGTGATACTTGGGAGCCCATAATAGGGGCCCATGGTGAAAAAGGAAATCTCCTCACATAATAACTAGAGAGAAGCTTTCTAGAGATTGCTTTCTGATGTGTGACTTCATCTCACAGAGTTCCACCCTTCCCTTCTTGGAACAGTTTGCTACCACTGTTGTCCTGGATTCTGCAAAGTGATATTTGGGAGCTCATTGAGGGCTATGGTGAAAAAGCAAATATCCTCCCATAATAACTGGAGAGAAGCTCTCTGAGAAACTGCATTGCCATGTGTGAATGCAACTCACAGAGTTACACGTTTCTCTTCAGTGATCAGTTTGCTAACACAGTTTTCTAGAAATCTGCAGTTAGATACTTCATAGCGCAGTGAAGCTTACGGTGACAAAGGAAATATACTCAGTTGAAAACTAGAAAGAAGCTTTCTTAGAAACTTCTTGGTGATGTGTGAATTCATCTCACAGAGTTACACTTATGTTTCGTGGAGCAGTCCATTAACACTGTCTTTGAGGAAACTGAGAAGGGCTTCTTTGGATCGCATTGAGGCCTACGCTGATAAAGGAAATTTCATCCGTTCAAAACGTGAAAGAAGCTTTCTGAGACACTTCTTTCTGATCTGTGAGTTCATCTCACAGACTTATAACTTAAACCTCAGGAAGCAGTTTGCTATCACTGTTTTCGTGGAATCTTTAAAGTGATACTTGGGAGCCCAGAATAGGGGCCCATGGTGAAAAAGGAAATCTCCTCACATAATAACTAGAGAGAAGCTTTCTAGAGATTGCTTTCTGATGTGTGACTTCATCTCACAGAGTTCCACCCTTCCCTTCTTGGAACAGTTTGCTACCACTGTTGTCCTGGATTCTGCAAAGTGATATTTGGGAGCTCATTGAGGGCTATGGTGAAAAAGCAAATATCCTCCCATAATAACTGGAGAGAAGCTCTCTGAGAAACTGCATTGCCATGTGTGAATGCAACTCACAGAGTTACACGTTTCTCTTCAGTGATCAGTTTGCTAACACAGTTTTCTAGAAATCTGCAGTTAGATACTTCATAGCGCAGTGAAGCTTACGGTGACAAAGGAAATATACTCAGTTGAAAACTAGAAAGAAGCTTTCTTAGAAACTTCTTGGTGATGTGTGAATTCATCTCACAGAGTTACACTTATGTTTCGTGGAGCAGTCCATTAACACTGTCTTTGAGGAAACTGAGAAGGGCTTCTTTGGATCGCATTGAGGCCTACGCTGATAAAGGAAATTTCATCCGTTCAAAACGTGAAAGAAGCTTTCTGAGAAACTTCTTTCTGATCTGTGAGTTCATCTCACAGACTTATAACTTAAACCTCAGGAAGCAGTTTGCTATCACTGTTTTCGTGGAATCTTTAAAGTGATACTTGGGAGCCCATAATAGGGGCCCATGGTGAAAAAGGAAATCTCCTCACATAATAACTAGAGAGAAGCTTTCTAGAGATTGCTTTCTGATGTGTGACTTCATCTCACAGAGTTCCACCCTTCCCTTCTTGGAACAGTTTGCTACCACTGTTGTCCTGGATTCTGCAAAGTGATATTTGGGAGCTCATTGAGGGCTATGGTGAAAAAGCAAATATCCTCCCATAATAACTGGAGAGAAGCTCTCTGAGAAACTGCATTGCCATGTGTGAATGCAACTCACAGAGTTACACGTTTCTCTTCAGTGATCAGTTTGCTAACACAGTTTTCTAGAAATCTGCAGTTAGATACTTCATAGCGCAGTGAAGCTTACGGTGACAAAGGAAATATACTCAGTTGAAAACTAGAAAGAAGCTTTCTTAGAAACTTCTTGGTGATGTGTGAATTCATCTCACAGAGTTACACTTATGTTTCGTGGAGCAGTCCATTAACACTGTCTTTGAGGAAACTGAGAAGGGCTTCTTTGGATCGCATTGAGGCCTACGCTGATAAAGGAAATTTCATCCGTTCAAAACGTGAAAGAAGCTTTCTGAGACACTTCTTTCTGATCTGTGAGTTCATCTCACAGACTTATAACTTAAACCTCAGGAAGCAGTTTGCTATCACTCTTTTCGTGGAATCTTTAAAGTGATACTTGGGAGCCCATAATAGGGGCCCATGGTGAAAAAGGAAATCTCCTCACATAATAACTAGAGAGAAGCTTTCTAGAGATTGCTTTCTGATGTGTGACTTCATCTCACAGAGTTCCACCCTTCCCTTCTTGGAACAGTTTGCTACCACTGTTGTCCTGGATTCTGCAAAGTGATATTTGGGAGCTCATTGAGGGCTATGGTGAAAAAGCAAATATCCTCCCATAATAACTGGAGAGAAGCTCTCTGAGAAACTGCATTGCCATGTGTGAATGCAACTCACAGAGTTACACGTTTCTCTTCAGTGATCAGTTTGCTAACACAGTTTTCTAGAAATCTGCAGTTAGATACTTCATAGCGCAGTGAAGCTTACGGTGACAAAGGAAATATACTCAGTTGAAAACTAGAAAGAAGCTTTCTTAGAAACTTCTTGGTGATGTGTGAATTCATCTCACAGAGTTACACTTATGTTTCGTGGAGCAGTCCATTAACACTGTCTTTGAGGAAACTGAGAAGGGCTTCTTTGGATCGCATTGAGGCCTACGCTGATAAAGGAAATTTCATCCGTTCAAAACGTGAAAGAAGCTTTCTGAGACACTTCTTTCTGATCTGTGAGTTCATCTCACAGACTTATAACTTAAACCTCAGGAAGCAGTTTGCTATCACTGTTTTCGTGGAATCTTTAAAGTGATACTTGGGAGCCCATAATAGGGGCCCATGGTGAAAAAGGAAATCTCCTCACATAATAACTAGAGAGAAGCTTTCTAGAGATTGCTTTCTGATGTGTGACTTCATCTCACAGAGTTCCACCCTTCCCTTCTTGGAACAGTTTGCTACCACTGTTGTCCTGGATTCTGCAAAGTGATATTTGGGAGCTCATTGAGGGCTATGGTGAAAAAGCAAATATCCTCCCATAATAACTGGAGAGAAGCTCTCTGAGAAACTGCATTGCCATGTGTGAATGCAACTCACAGAGTTACACGTTTCTCTTCAGTGATCAGTTTGCTAACACAGTTTTCTAGAAATCTGCAGTTAGATACTTCATAGCGCAGTGAAGCTTACGGTGACAAAGGAAATATACTCAGTTGAAAACTAGAAAGAAGCTTTCTTAGAAACTTCTTGGTGATGTGTGAATTCATCTCACAGAGTTACACTTATGTTTCGTGGAGCAGTCCATTAACACTGTCTTTGAGGAAACTGAGAAGGGCTTCTTTGGATCGCATTGAGGCCTACGCTGATAAAGGAAATTTCATCCGTTCAAAACGTGAAAGAAGCTTTCTGAGACACTTCTTTCTGATCTGTGAGTTCATCTCACAGACTTATAACTTAAACCTCAGGAAGCAGTTTGCTATCACTTTTCGTGGAATCTTTAAAGTGATACTTGGGAGCCCATAATAGGGGCCCATGGTGAAAAAGGAAATCTCCTCACATAATAACTAGAGAGAAGCTTTCTAGAGATTGCTTTCTGATGTGTGACTTCATCTCACAGAGTTCCACCCTTCCCTTCTTGGAACAGTTTGCTACCACTGTTGTCCTGGATTCTGCAAAGTGATATTTGGGAGCTCATTGAGGGCTATGGTGAAAAAGCAAATATCCTCCCATAATAACTGGAGAGAAGCTCTCTGAGAAACTGCATTGCCATGTGTGAATGCAACTCACAGAGTTACACGTTTCTCTTCAGTGATCAGTTTGCTAACACAGTTTTCTAGAAATCTGCAGTTAGATACTTCATAGCGCAGTGAAGCTTACGGTGACAAAGGAAATATACTCAGTTGAAAACTAGAAAGAAGCTTTCTTAGAAACTTCTTGGTGATGTGTGAATTCATCTCACAGAGTTACACTTATGTTTCGTGGAGCAGTCCATTAACACTGTCTTTGAGGAAACTGAGAAGGGCTTCTTTGGATCGCATTGAGGCCTACGCTGATAAAGGAAATTTCATCCGTTCAAAACGTGAAAGAAGCTTTCTGAGACACTTCTTTCTGATCTGTGAGTTCATCTCACAGACTTATAACTTAAACCTCAGGAAGCAGTTTGCTATCACTGTTTTCGTGGAATCTTTAAAGTGATACTTGGGAGCCCATAATAGGGGCCCATGGTGAAAAAGGAAATCTCCTCACATAATAACTAGAGAGAAGCTTTCTAGAGATTGCTTTCTGATGTGTGACTTCATCTCACAGAGTTCCACCCTTCCCTTCTTGGAACAGTTTGCTACCACTGTTGTCCTGGATTCTGCAAAGTGATATTTGGGAGCTCATTGAGGGCTATGGTGAAAAAGCAAATATCCTCCCATAATAACTGGAGAGAAGCTCTCTGAGAAACTGCATTGCCATGTGTGAATGCAACTCACAGAGTTACACGTTTCTCTTCAGTGATCAGTTTGCTAACACAGTTTTCTAGAAATCTGCAGTTAGATACTTCATAGCGCAGTGAAGCTTACGGTGACAAAGGAAATATACTCAGTTGAAAACTAGAAAGAAGCTTTCTTAGAAACTTCTTGGTGATGTGTGAATTCATCTCACAGAGTTACACTTATGTTTCGTGGAGCAGTCCATTAACACTGTCTTTGAGGAAACTGAGAAGGGCTTCTTTGGATCGCATTGAGGCCTACGCTGATAAAGGAAATTTCATCCGTTCAAAACGTGAAAGAAGCTTTCTGAGACACTTCTTTCTGATCTGTGAGTTCATCTCACAGACTTATAACTTAAACCTCAGGAAGCAGTTTGCTATCACTGTTTTCGTGGAATCTTTAAAGTGATACTTGGGAGCCCAGAATAGGGGCCCATGGTGAAAAAGGAAATCTCCTCACATAATAACTAGAGAGAAGCTTTCTAGAGATTGCTTTCTGATGTGTGACTTCATCTCACAGAGTTCCACCCTTCCCTTCTTGGAACAGTTTGCTACCACTGTTGTCCTGGATTCTGCAAAGTGATATTTGGGAGCTCATTGAGGGCTATGGTGAAAAAGCAAATATCCTCCCATAATAACTGGAGAGAAGCTCTCTGAGAAACTGCATTGCCATGTGTGAATGCAACTCACAGAGTTACACGTTTCTCTTCAGTGATCAGTTTGCTAACACAGTTTTCTAGAAATCTGCAGTTAGATACTTCATAGCGCAGTGAAGCTTACGGTGACAAAGGAAATATACTCAGTTGAAAACTAGAAAGAAGCTTTCTTAGAAACTTCTTGGTGATGTGTGAATTCATCTCACAGAGTTACACTTATGTTTCGTGGAGCAGTCCATTAACACTGTCTTTGAGGAAACTGAGAAGGGCTTCTTTGGATCGCATTGAGGCCTACGCTGATAAAGGAAATTTCATCCGTTCAAAACGTGAAAGAAGCTTTCTGAGACACTTCTTTCTGATCTGTGAGTTCATCTCACAGACTTATAACTTAAACCTCAGGAAGCAGTTTGCTATCACTGTTTTCGTGGAATCTTTAAAGTGATACTTGGGAGCCCATAATAGGGGCCCATGGTGAAAAAGGAAATCTCCTCACATAATAACTAGAGAGAAGCTTTCTAGAGATTGCTTTCTGATGTGTGACTTCATCTCACAGAGTTCCACCCTTCCCTTCTTGGAACAGTTTGCTACCACTGTTGTCCTGGATTCTGCAAAGTGATATTTGGGAGCTCATTGAGGGCTATGGTGAAAAAGCAAATATCCTCCCATAATAACTGGAGAGAAGCTCTCTGAGAAACTGCATTGCCATGTGTGAATGCAACTCACAGAGTTACACGTTTCTCTTCAGTGATCAGTTTGCTAACACAGTTTTCTAGAAATCTGCAGTTAGATACTTCATAGCGCAGTGAAGCTTACGGTGACAAAGGAAATATACTCAGTTGAAAACTAGAAAGAAGCTTTCTTAGAAACTTCTTGGTGATGTGTGAATTCATCTCACAGAGTTACACTTATGTTTCGTGGAGCAGTCCATTAACACTGTCTTTGAGGAAACTGAGAAGGGCTTCTTTGGATCGCATTGAGGCCTACGCTGATAAAGGAAATTTCATCCGTTCAAAACGTGAAAGAAGCTTTCTGAGACACTTCTTTCTGATCTGTGAGTTCATCTCACAGACTTATAACTTAAACCTCAGGAAGCAGTTTGCTATCACTGTTTTCGTGGAATCTTTAAAGTGATACTTGGGAGCCCATAATAGGGGCCCATGGTGAAAAAGGAAATCTCCTCACATAATAACTAGAGAGAAGCTTTCTAGAGATTGCTTTCTGATGTGTGACTTCATCTCACAGAGTTCCACCCTTCCCTTCTTGGAACAGTTTGCTACCACTGTTGTCCTGGATTCTGCAAAGTGATATTTGGGAGCTCATTGAGGGCTATGGTGAAAAAGCAAATATCCTCCCATAATAACTGGAGAGAAGCTCTCTGAGAAACTGCATTGCCATGTGTGAATGCAACTCACAGAGTTACACGTTTCTCTTCAGTGATCAGTTTGCTAACACAGTTTTCTAGAAATCTGCAGTTAGATACTTCATAGCGCAGTGAAGCTTACGGTGACAAAGGAAATATACTCAGTTGAAAACTAGAAAGAAGCTTTCTTAGAAACTTCTTGGTGATGTGTGAATTCATCTCACAGAGTTACACTTATGTTTCGTGGAGCAGTCCATTAACACTGTCTTTGAGGAAACTGAGAAGGGCTTCTTTGGATCGCATTGAGGCCTACGCTGATAAAGGAAATTTCATCCGTTCAAAACGTGAAAGAAGCTTTCTGAGACACTTCTTTCTGATCTGTGAGTTCATCTCACAGACTTATAACTTAAACCTCAGGAAGCAGTTTGCTATCACTCTTTTCGTGGAATCTTTAAAGTGATACTTGGGAGCCCATAATAGGGGCCCATGGTGAAAAAGGAAATCTCCTCACATAATAACTAGAGAGAAGCTTTCTAGAGATTGCTTTCTGATGTGTGACTTCATCTCACAGAGTTCCACCCTTCCCTTCTTGGAACAGTTTGCTACCACTGTTGTCCTGGATTCTGCAAAGTGATATTTGGGAGCTCATTGAGGGCTATGGTGAAAAAGCAAATATCCTCCCATAATAACTGGAGAGAAGCTCTCTGAGAAACTGCATTGCCATGTGTGAATGCAACTCACAGAGTTACACGTTTCTCTTCAGTGATCAGTTTGCTAACACAGTTTTCTAGAAATCTGCAGTTAGATACTTCATAGCGCAGTGAAGCTTACGGTGACAAAGGAAATATACTCAGTTGAAAACTAGAAAGAAGCTTTCTTAGAAACTTCTTGGTGATGTGTGAATTCATCTCACAGAGTTACACTTATGTTTCGTGGAGCAGTCCATTAACACTGTCTTTGAGGAAACTGAGAAGGGCTTCTTTGGATCGCATTGAGGCCTACGCTGATAAAGGAAATTTCATCCGTTCAAAACGTGAAAGAAGCTTTCTGAGACACTTCTTTCTGATCTGTGAGTTCATCTCACAGACTTATAACTTAAACCTCAGGAAGCAGTTTGCTATCACTGTTTTCGTGGAATCTTTAAAGTGATACTTGGGAGCCCATAATAGGGGCCCATGGTGAAAAAGGAAATCTCCTCACATAATAACTAGAGAGAAGCTTTCTAGAGATTGCTTTCTGATGTGTGACTTCATCTCACAGAGTTCCACCCTTCCCTTCTTGGAACAGTTTGCTACCACTGTTGTCCTGGATTCTGCAAAGTGATATTTGGGAGCTCATTGAGGGCTATGGTGAAAAAGCAAATATCCTCCCATAATAACTGGAGAGAAGCTCTCTGAGAAACTGCATTGCCATGTGTGAATGCAACTCACAGAGTTACACGTTTCTCTTCAGTGATCAGTTTGCTAACACAGTTTTCTAGAAATCTGCAGTTAGATACTTCATAGCGCAGTGAAGCTTACGGTGACAAAGGAAATATACTCAGTTGAAAACTAGAAAGAAGCTTTCTTAGAAACTTCTTGGTGATGTGCGAATTCATCTCACAGAGTTACACTTATGTTTCGTGGAGCAGTCCATTAACACTGTCTTTGAGGAAACTGAGAAGGGCTTCTTTGGATCGCATTGAGGCCTACGCTGATAAAGGAAATTTCATCCGTTCAAAACGTGAAAGAAGCTTTCTGAGACACTTCTTTCTGATCTGTGAGTTCATCTCACAGACTTATAACTTAAACCTCAGGAAGCAGTTTGCTATCACTGTTTTCGTGGAATCTTTAAAGTGATACTTGGGAGCCCATAATAGGGGCCCATGGTGAAAAAGGAAATCTCCTCACATAATAACTAGAGAGAAGCTTTCTAGAGATTGCTTTCTGATGTGTGACTTCATCTCACAGAGTTCCACCCTTCCCTTCTTGGAACAGTTTGCTACCACTGTTGTCCTGGATTCTGCAAAGTGATATTTGGGAGCTCATTGAGGGCTATGGTGAAAAAGCAAATATCCTCCCATAATAACTGGAGAGAAGCTCTCTGAGAAACTGCATTGCCATGTGTGAATGCAACTCACAGAGTTACACGTTTCTCTTCAGTGATCAGTTTGCTAACACAGTTTTCTAGAAATCTGCAGTTAGATACTTCATAGCGCAGTGAAGCTTACGGTGACAAAGGAAATATACTCAGTTGAAAACTAGAAAGAAGCTTTCTTAGAAACTTCTTGGTGATGTGTGAATTCATCTCACAGAGTTACACTTATGTTTCGTGGAGCAGTCCATTAACACTGTCTTTGAGGAAACTGAGAAGGGCTTCTTTGGATCGCATTGAGGCCTACGCTGATAAAGGAAATTTCATCCGTTCAAAACGTGAAAGAAGCTTTCTGAGAAACTTCTTTCTGATCTGTGAGTTCATCTCACAGACTTATAACTTAAACCTCAGGAAGCAGTTTGCTATCACTCTTTTCGTGGAATCTTTAAAGTGATACTTGGGAGCCCATAATAGGGGCCCATGGTGAAAAAGGAAATCTCCTCACATAATAACTAGAGAGAAGCTTTCTAGAGATTGCTTTCTGATGTGTGACTTCATCTCACAGAGTTCCACCCTTCCCTTCTTGGAACAGTTTGCTACCACTGTTGTCCTGGATTCTGCAAAGTGATATTTGGGAGCTCATTGAGGGCTATGGTGAAAAAGCAAATATCCTCCCATAATAACTGGAGAGAAGCTCTCTGAGAAACTGCATTGCCATGTGTGAATGCAACTCACAGAGTTACACGTTTCTCTTCAGTGATCAGTTTGCTAACACAGTTTTCTAGAAATCTGCAGTTAGATACTTCATAGCGCAGTGAAGCTTACGGTGACAAAGGAAATATACTCAGTTGAAAACTAGAAAGAAGCTTTCTTAGAAACTTCTTGGTGATGTGCGAATTCATCTCACAGAGTTACACTTATGTTTCGTGGAGCAGTCCATTAACACTGTCTTTGAGGAAACTGAGAAGGGCTTCTTTGGATCGCATTGAGGCCTACGCTGATAAAGGAAATTTCATCCGTTCAAAACGTGAAAGAAGCTTTCTGAGACACTTCTTTCTGATCTGTGAGTTCATCTCACAGACTTATAACTTAAACCTCAGGAAGCAGTTTGCTATCACTGTTTTCGTGGAATCTTTAAAGTGATACTTGGGAGCCCATAATAGGGGCCCATGGTGAAAAAGGAAATCTCCTCACATAATAACTAGAGAGAAGCTTTCTAGAGATTGCTTTCTGATGTGTGACTTCATCTCACAGAGTTCCACCCTTCCCTTCTTGGAACAGTTTGCTACCACTGTTGTCCTGGATTCTGCAAAGTGATATTTGGGAGCTCATTGAGGGCTATGGTGAAAAAGCAAATATCCTCCCATAATAACTGGAGAGAAGCTCTCTGAGAAACTGCATTGCCATGTGTGAATGCAACTCACAGAGTTACACGTTTCTCTTCAGTGATCAGTTTGCTAACACAGTTTTCTAGAAATCTGCAGTTAGATACTTCATAGCGCAGTGAAGCTTACGGTGACAAAGGAAATATACTCAGTTGAAAACTAGAAAGAAGCTTTCTTAGAAACTTCTTGGTGATGTGTGAATTCATCTCACAGAGTTACACTTATGTTTCGTGGAGCAGTCCATTAACACTGTCTTTGAGGAAACTGAGAAGGGCTTCTTTGGATCGCATTGAGGCCTACGCTGATAAAGGAAATTTCATCCGTTCAAAACGTGAAAGAAGCTTTCTGAGACACTTCTTTCTGATCTGTGAGTTCATCTCACAGACTTATAACTTAAACCTCAGGAAGCAGTTTGCTATCACTGTTTTCGTGGAATCTTTAAAGTGATACTTGGGAGCCCATAATAGGGGCCCATGGTGAAAAAGGAAATCTCCTCACATAATAACTAGAGAGAAGCTTTCTAGAGATTGCTTTCTGATGTGTGACTTCATCTCACAGAGTTCCACCCTTCCCTTCTTGGAACAGTTTGCTACCACTGTTGTCCTGGATTCTGCAAAGTGATATTTGGGAGCTCATTGAGGGCTATGGTGAAAAAGCAAATATCCTCCCATAATAACTGGAGAGAAGCTCTCTGAGAAACTGCATTGCCATGTGTGAATGCAACTCACAGAGTTACACGTTTCTCTTCAGTGATCAGTTTGCTAACACAGTTTTCTAGAAATCTGCAGTTAGATACTTCATAGCGCAGTGAAGCTTACGGTGACAAAGGAAATATACTCAGTTGAAAACTAGAAAGAAGCTTTCTTAGAAACTTCTTGGTGATGTGTGAATTCATCTCACAGAGTTACACTTATGTTTCGTGGAGCAGTCCATTAACACTGTCTTTGAGGAAACTGAGAAGGGCTTCTTTGGATCGCATTGAGGCCTACGCTGATAAAGGAAATTTCATCCGTTCAAAACGTGAAAGAAGCTTTCTGAGAAACTTCTTTCTGATCTGTGAGTTCATCTCACAGACTTATAACTTAAACCTCAGGAAGCAGTTTGCTATCACTCTTTTCGTGGAATCTTTAAAGTGATACTTGGGAGCCCAGAATAGGGGCCCATGGTGAAAAAGGAAATCTCCTCACATAATAACTAGAGAGAAGCTTTCTAGAGATTGCTTTCTGATGTGTGACTTCATCTCACAGAGTTCCACCCTTCCCTTCTTGGAACAGTTTGCTACCACTGTTGTCCTGGATTCTGCAAAGTGATATTTGGGAGCTCATTGAGGGCTATGGTGAAAAAGCAAATATCCTCCCATAATAACTGGAGAGAAGCTCTCTGAGAAACTGCATTGCCATGTGTGAATGCAACTCACAGAGTTACACGTTTCTCTTCAGTGATCAGTTTGCTAACACAGTTTTCTAGAAATCTGCAGTTAGATACTTCATAGCGCAGTGAAGCTTACGGTGACAAAGGAAATATACTCAGTTGAAAACTAGAAAGAAGCTTTCTTAGAAACTTCTTGGTGATGTGTGAATTCATCTCACAGAGTTACACTTATGTTTCGTGGAGCAGTCCATTAACACTGTCTTTGAGGAAACTGAGAAGGGCTTCTTTGGATCGCATTGAGGCCTACGCTGATAAAGGAAATTTCATCCGTTCAAAACGTGAAAGAAGCTTTCTGAGACACTTCTTTCTGATCTGTGAGTTCATCTCACAGACTTATAACTTAAACCTCAGGAAGCAGTTTGCTATCACTCTTTTCGTGGAATCTTTAAAGTGATACTTGGGAGCCCATAATAGGGGCCCATGGTGAAAAAGGAAATCTCCTCACATAATAACTAGAGAGAAGCTTTCTAGAGATTGCTTTCTGATGTGTGACTTCATCTCACAGAGTTCCACCCTTCCCTTCTTGGAACAGTTTGCTACCACTGTTGTCCTGGATTCTGCAAAGTGATATTTGGGAGCTCATTGAGGGCTATGGTGAAAAAGCAAATATCCTCCCATAATAACTGGAGAGAAGCTCTCTGAGAAACTGCATTGCCATGTGTGAATGCAACTCACAGAGTTACACGTTTCTCTTCAGTGATCAGTTTGCTAACACAGTTTTCTAGAAATCTGCAGTTAGATACTTCATAGCGCAGTGAAGCTTACGGTGACAAAGGAAATATACTCAGTTGAAAACTAGAAAGAAGCTTTCTTAGAAACTTCTTGGTGATGTGTGAATTCATCTCACAGAGTTACACTTATGTTTCGTGGAGCAGTCCATTAACACTGTCTTTGAGGAAACTGAGAAGGGCTTCTTTGGATCGCATTGAGGCCTACGCTGATAAAGGAAATTTCATCCGTTCAAAACGTGAAAGAAGCTTTCTGAGAAACTTCTTTCTGATCTGTGAGTTCATCTCACAGACTTATAACTTAAACCTCAGGAAGCAGTTTGCTATCACTCTTTTCGTGGAATCTTTAAAGTGATACTTGGGAGCCCATAATAGGGGCCCATGGTGAAAAAGGAAATCTCCTCACATAATAACTAGAGAGAAGCTTTCTAGAGATTGCTTTCTGATGTGTGACTTCATCTCACAGAGTTCCACCCTTCCCTTCTTGGAACAGTTTGCTACCACTGTTGTCCTGGATTCTGCAAAGTGATATTTGGGAGCTCATTGAGGGCTATGGTGAAAAAGCAAATATCCTCCCATAATAACTGGAGAGAAGCTCTCTGAGAAACTGCATTGCCATGTGTGAATGCAACTCACAGAGTTACACGTTTCTCTTCAGTGATCAGTTTGCTAACACAGTTTTCTAGAAATCTGCAGTTAGATACTTCATAGCGCAGTGAAGCTTACGGTGACAAAGGAAATATACTCAGTTGAAAACTAGAAAGAAGCTTTCTTAGAAACTTCTTGGTGATGTGTCGAATTCATCTCACAGAGTTACACTTATGTTTCGTGGAGCAGTCCATTAACACTGTCTTTGAGGAAACTGAGAAGGGCTTCTTTGGATCGCATTGAGGCCTACGCTGATAAAGGAAATTTCATCCGTTCAAAACGTGAAAGAAGCTTTCTGAGAAACTTCTTTCTGATCTGTGAGTTCATCTCACAGACTTATAACTTAAACCTCAGGAAGCAGTTTGCTATCACTCTTTTCGTGGAATCTTTAAAGTGATACTTGGGAGCCCAGAATAGGGGCCCATGGTGAAAAGGAAATCTCCTCACATAATAACTAGAGAGAAGCTTTCTAGAGATTGCTTTCTGATGTGTGACTTCATCTCACAGAGTTCCACCCTTCCCTTCTTGGAACAGTTTGCTAACACTGTTGTCCTGGATTCTGCAAAGTGATATTTGGGAGCTCATTGAGGGCTATGGTGAAAAAGCAAATATCCTCCCATAATAACTGGAGAGAAGCTCTCTGAGAAACTGCATTGCCATGTGTGAATGCAACTCACAGAGTTACACGTTTCTCTTCAGTGATCAGTTTGCTAACACAGTTTTCTAGAAATCTGCAAGTTAGATACTTCATAGCGCAGTGAAGCTTACGGTGACAAAGGAAATATACTCAGTTGAAAACTAGAAAGAAGCTTTCTTAGAAACTTCTTGGTGATGTGTGAATTCATCTCACAGAGTTACACTTATGTTTCGTGGAGCAGTCCATAACACTGTCTTTGAGGAAACTGAGAAGGGCTTCTTTGGATCGCATTGAGGCCTACGCTGATAAAGGAAATTTCATCCGTTCAAAACGTGAAAGAAGCTTTCTGAGACACTTCTTTCTGATCTGTGAGTTCATCTCACAGACTTATAACTTAAACCTCAGGAAGCAGTTTGCTATCACTGTTTTCGTGGAATCTTTAAAGTGATACTTGGGAGCCCATAATAGGGGCCCATGGTGAAAAAGGAAATCTCCTCACATAATAACTAGAGAGAAGCTTCTAGAGATGCTTTTCTGATGTGTGACTTCATCTCACAGAGTTCCACCCTTCCCTTCTTGGAACAGTTTGCTACCACTGTTGTCCCTGATTTCTGCAAGTGATATTTGGGAGCTCATTGAGGGCTATGGTGAAAAAGCAAATATCCTCCCATAATAACTGGAGAGAAGCTCTCTGAGAAACTGCATTGCCATGTGAATGCAACTCACAGAGTTACACGTTTCTCTCAGTGATCAGTTTGCTAACACAGTTTTCTAGAAATCTGCAGTTAGATACTTCATAGCGCAGTGAAGCTTACGGTGACAAAGGAAATATACTCAGTTGAAAACTAGAAAGAAGCTTTCTTAGAAACTTCTTGGTTGATTGTGAATTCTCTCACAGATTACACTTATGTTTCCTGGAGCGTCCTTAACAATGTCTTTGAGGAAAACTGAGAAGGCTTCTTTGGATCGCATTGACGGCCTAGCTGGATAAGGAAATTTCATCCGTCAAAACGTGAAGAAGCTTTCTGAGACACTTCTTTCTGATCTGTGAGTTTCATATAACAGACTTATAACTTAAACCTCAGGAAGCATTGCTATCACGTTTTTCGTGGAATCTTTAAAGTGATACTTGGGAGCCCAAATAGTGGGCCCATGTGAAAAAGGAAATCTCCTCACATAATAACTAGAGAGAGCTTCTAGAGATTGCTTTCTGATGTGTGACTCATCTCACAGAGTTCCCCTTCCCTTCTTGGAACCATTTGCTAACACTGTGTCCTGGATTCTGCAAAGTGATTTTGGGAGCTCATTGAGGGCTATGGTGAAAAACAGATCTCCTCCATAATAACTGGAAGAAGCTCTCTGAGAAACTGCATTGCCATGTGTGAATGCCACTCACAGAGTACACGTTTCTCTTCAGTGATCAGTTTGCTAACACAGTTTTCTAGAAATCTGCAGTTAGATACTTCATAGCGCCAGTGAAGCTTACGGTGACAAAGGAAAATATACGTTGAAAACTAGAAAGAAGCTTTCTTAGAAACTTCTTGGTGATGTGTGAATTCATCTCACAGAGTTACACTTATGTTCGTGAGCAGTCCATTATACACTGTCTTGAGGAAATGAGAAGGGCTTCTTGGATCGCATGAGGCCTACGCTTGATAAGGAAATTTCATCCGTTCAAAACGTGAAAGAAGCTTTCTGAGAAGCTCTTTCTGATCTGGAGTTCATCTCACAGACTTATAACTTAAACCTCAGGAAGCAGTTGCTATCACTCTTTCGTGGAATCTTTACAAGTGATACTTGGAGCCCAGAATAGGGGCCCTGGTGGAAAAGGAAATCTCCCCACATAATAACTAGAGAGAAGCTTTCTAGAGATTGCTTTTGATGTGTGACTTCATCTCACAGAGTTCCACCCTTCCCTTCTTGGAACAGTTTGTACCACTGTGTCCTGGATTCTGCAAAGTGATATTTGGGAGCTCATTGAGGGCTTATGGTGAAAAGCAAATATCCTCCATCAATAACTGGAGAGAAGCTCTCTGAGAAAACTGATTGCCATGTGAATGCAACTCACAGAGTTACACGTTTCTCCTCAGTGATCAGTTTGCTAACAATTTTCTAGAAATCTGCAGTTAGATACTCATAGCGCAGTGAAGCTTACGGTGACAAAGATATACTGTTGAAAACTAGAAAGAAGCTTCTTAGAAACTTCTTGGTGAGGTGGAATTCATCTCACGAGTTCACTTATGTTCGTGGAGCAGTCCATTAACACTGTACTTTGAGGAAACTGAGAAGGGCTTCTTTGGACCCCCGGAAGCATGAGGCCTACGTGATAAAGGAAATTTCATCCGTTCAAAACGTGAAAGAAGCTTTTCTGAGACACTTCTTTCTGATCTGTGAGTTCATCTCACAGACTTATAACTTAAACCTCAGGGAGCAGTTTGCTATCACTTTTTCGTGGAATCTTTAAAGTGATACTTGGGAGCCCATAATAGGGGCCCATGGTGAAAAAGGAAATCTCCTCACATAATAACTAGAGAGAAGCTTTCTAGAGATTGCTTTCTGATGTGTGACTTCAACTCACAGAGTTCCACCCTTCCCTCTTGGAACAGTTTGCTACCACTGTTGTCCTGGATTCTGCAAAGTGATATTTGGGGAGCTCATTGGGCTATGGTGAAAAGCAGATATCCTCCCATATAACTGGAGAGAAGCTCTTGAGAAACTGCATTGCCATGTGTGAATGCAACTCACAGAGTTACACGTTTCTCTCAGTGATCAGTTTGCTAACAACCGTTTTCTAGAAATCTGCAGTAGATAGTTATAGCGCAGTGTACGCTTACGGTGACAAGGAAATATACTCAGTTGAAAACTAGAGAAGCTTCTTAGAAACTTCTTGGTGATGTGTGAATTCATCTCACAGAGTTACACTTATGGTTCGTGGAGCAGTCCATTAAACCTGTCTTTGAGGAAACTGAGAAGGGCTTCTTTGGATCGCATGAGGCCTACGCTGATAAAGGAATTTCATCCGTCAAAACGTGAAGAAGCTTTCTGAGACACTTCTTTCTGATCTGTGAGTTCATCTCACAGACTTATAATTAAACCTCAGGAAGCAGTTTGCTATCACTTTTTCGTGGAATCTTAAAGTGATACTGGGAGCCCAAATAGGGCCCATGGTGAAAAAGGAAATCTCCTCACATAATAACTAGAGAGAAGCTTTCTAGAGATTGCTTCTGATGTGTGACCTTCATCTCACAGAGTTCCACCCTTCCCTTCTTGGAACAGTTTGCTACCACTGTTGTCCTGGATTCTGCAAAGTGGATATTTGGGAGCTCATGAGGGCTATGGTGAAAAAGCAAATATCCTCCCATAATAACTGAGAGAAGCTCTCTGAGAAACTGCATTGCCATGTGTGAATGCAACTCACAGAGTTACACGTTCTCTCAGTGATCAGTTTGCTACACAGTTTTCTAGAAATCTGCAATTAGATACTTCATAGCGCAGTGAAGCATTACGTGTGACAAAGGAATATACTCAGTTGAAAAACTAGAAAGAAGCTTCTTAGAAACTCTTGGTGATGTGTGAATTCATCTCACAAGTTACACTATGTTTCTGAGCAGTCCAGTAACACTGTCTTTGAGGAAACTGAGGAAGGGCTTCTTTGATCGCATTGAGGCCTACGCTGATAAAGGAAATTTCATCCGTTCAAACGTGAAAGAAGCTTTCTGAGAACTTCTTCTGATCTGTTAGTTCATTCACAGACTTATAACTTAAACCTCAGGAAGCAGTTTGCTTCACTC
>NC_044556.1:62841095-62844573 GCF_007565055.1 Rhinopithecus roxellana
TTTCTAAGAAAGCTTCTTTCTAGTTTTCAACTGAGTATATTTCCTTTGTCACCGTAAGCTTCACTGCGCTATGAAGTATCTAATGCAGATTTCTAGAAAACTGTGTTAGCAAACTGATCACTGAAGAGAAACGTGTAACTCTGTGAGTTGCATTCACACATGGCAATGCAGTTTCTCAGAGAGCTTCTCTCCAGTTATTATGGGAGGATATTTGCTTTTTCACCATAGCCCTCAATGAGCTCCCAAATATCACTTTGCAGAATCCAGGACAACAGTGTAGCAAACTGTTCCAAGAAGGGAAGGGTGGAACTCTGTGAGATGAAGTCACACATCAGAAAGCAATCTCTAGAAAGCTTCTCTCTAGTTATTATGTGAGGAGATTTCCTTTTTCACCATGGGCCCCTATTATGGGCTCCCAAGTATCACTTTAAAGATTCCACGAAAAGTGATAGCAAACTGCTTCCTGAGGTTTAAGTTATAAGTCTGTGAGATGAACTCACAGATCAGAAAGAAGTTCTCAGAAAGCTTCTTTCACGTTTTGAACGGATGAAATTTCCTTTATCAGCGTAGGCCTCAATGCGATCCAAAGAAGCCCTTCTCAGTTTCCTCAAAGACAGTGTTAATGGACTGCTCCACGAAACATAAGTGTAACTCTGTGAGATGAATTCACACATCACCAAGAAGTTTCTAAGAAAGCTTCTTTCTAGTTTTCAACTGAGTATATTTCCTTTGTCACCGTAAGCTTCACTGCGCTATGAAGTATCTAACTGCAGATTTCTAGAAAACTGTGTTAGCAAACTGATCACTGAAGAGAAACGTGTAACTCTGTGAGTTGCATTCACACATGGCAATGCAGTTTCTCAGAGAGCTTCTCTCCAGTTATTATGGGAGGATATTTGCTTTTTCACCATAGCCCTCAATGAGCTCCCAAATATCACTTTGCAGAATCCAGGACAACAGTGGTAGCAAACTGTTCCAAGAAGGGAAGGGTGGAACTCTGTGAGATGAAGTCACACATCAGAAAGCAATCTCTAGAAAGCTTCTCTCTAGTTATTATGTGAGGAGATTTCCTTTTTCACCATGGGCCCCTATTCTGGGCTCCCAAGTATCACTTTAAAGATTCCACGAAAACAGTGATAGCAAACTGCTTCCTGAGGTTTAAGTTATAAGTCTGTGAGATGAACTCACAGATCAGAAAGAAGTTCTCAGAAAGCTTCTTTCACGTTTTGAACGGATGAAATTTCCTTTATCAGCGTAGGCCTCAATGCGATCCAAAGAAGCCCTTCTCAGTTTCCTCAAAGACAGTGTTAATGGACTGCTCCACGAAACATAAGTGTAACTCTGTGAGATGAATTCCACATCACCAAGAAGTTTCTAAGAAAGCTTCTTTCTAGTTTTCAACTGAGTATATTTCCTTTGTCACCGTAAGCTTCACTGCGCTATGAAGTATCTAACTGCAGATTTCTAGAAAACTGTGTTAGCAAACTGATCACTGAAGAAACGTGTAACTCTGTGAGTTGCATTCACACATGGCAATGCAGTTTCTCAGAGAGCTTCTCTCCAGTTATTATGGGAGGATATTTGCTTTTTCACCATAGCCCTCAATGAGCTCCCAAATATCACTTTGCAGAATCCAGGACAACAGTGGTAGCAAACTGTTCCAAGAAGGGAAGGGTGGAACTCTGTGAGATGAAGTCACACATCAGAAAGCAATCTCTAGAAAGCTTCTCTCTAGTTATTATGTGAGGAGATTTCCTTTTTCACCATGGGCCCCTATTCTGGGCTCCCAAGTATCACTTTAAAGATTCCACGAAAACAGTGATAGCAAACTGCTTCCTGAGGTTTAAGTTATAAGTCTGTGAGATGAACTCACAGATCAGAAAGAAGTTCTCAGAAAGCTTCTTTCACGTTTTGAACGGATGAAATTTCCTTTATCAGCGTAGGCCTCAATGCGATCCAAAGAAGCCCTTCTCAGTTTCCTCAAAGACAGTGTTAATGGACTGCTCCACGAAACATAAGTGTAACTCTGTGAGATGAATTCACACATCACCAAGAAGTTTCTAAGAAAGCTTCTTTCTAGTTTTCAACTGAGTATATTTCCTTTGTCACCGTAAGCTTCACTGCGCTATGAAGTATCTAATGCAGATTTCTAGAAAACTGTGTTAGCAAACTGATCACTGAAGAGAAACGTGTAACTCTGTGAGTTGCATTCACACATGGCAATGCAGTTTCTCAGAGAGCTTCTCTCCAGTTATTATGGGAGGATATTTGCTTTTTCACCATAGCCCTCAATGAGCTCCCAAATATCACTTTGCAGAATCCAGGACAACAGTGGTAGCAAACTGTTCCAAGAAGGGAAGGGTGGAACTCTGTGAGATGAAGTCACACATCAGAAAGCAATCTCTAGAAAGCTTCTCTCTAGTTATTATGTGAGGAGATTTCCTTTTTCACCATGGGCCCCTATTGGGCTCCCAAGTATCACTTTAAAGATTCCACGAAAAGTGATAGCAAACTGCTTCCTGAGGTTTAAGTTATAAGTCTGTGAGATGAACTCACAGATCAGAAAGAAGTCTCAGAAAGCTTCTTTCACGTTTTGAACGGATGAAATTTCCTTTATCAGCGTAGGCCTCAATGCGATCCAAAGAAGCCCTTCTCAGTTTCCTCAAAGACAGTGTTAATGGACTGCTCCACGAAACATAAGTGTAACTCTGTGAGATGAATTCACACATCACCAAGAAGTTTCTAAGAAAGCTTCTTTTTTTTTCAACTGAGTATATTTCCTTTGTCACCGTAAGCTTCACTGCGCTATGAAGTATCTAACTGCAGATTTCTAGAAAACTGTGTTAGCAAACTGATCACTGAAGAGAAACGTGTAACTCTGTGAGTTGCATTCACACATGGCAATGCAGTTTCTCAGAGAGCTTCTCTCCAGTTATTATGGGAGGATATTTGCTTTTTCACCATAGCCCTCAATGAGCTCCCAAATATCACTTTGCAGAATCCAGGACAACAGTGGTAGCAAACTGTTCCAAGAAGGGAAGGGTGGAACTCTGTGAGATGAAGTCACACATCAGAAAGCAATCTCTAGAAAGCTTCTCTCTAGTTATTATGTGAGGATTTCCTTTTTCACCATGGGCCCCTATTGGGCTCCCAAGTATCACTTTAAAGATTCCACGAAAAGTGATAGCAAACTGCTTCCTGAGGTTTAAGTTATAAGTCTGTGAGATGAACTCACAGATCAGAAAGAAGTGTCTCAGAAAGCTTCTTTCACGTTTTGAACGGATGAAATTTCCTTTATCAGCGTAGGCCTCAATGCGATCCAAAGAAGCCCTTCTCAGTTTCCTCAAAGACAGTGTTAATGGACTGCTCCACGAAACATAAGTGTAACTCTGTGAGATGAATTCACACATCACCAAGAAGTTTCTAAGAAAGCTTCTTTCTAGTTTTCAACTGAGTATATTTCCTTTGTCACCGTAAG
>NC_044556.1:63479449-63485573 GCF_007565055.1 Rhinopithecus roxellana
TGCGCTCTGAAGTATCTAATTGCAGATTCTAGAAAACTGTGTTAGCAAACTGATCACTGAAGAGAAACGTGTAACTCTGTGAGTTGCATTCACACATGGCAATGCAGTTTCTCAGAGAGCTTCTCTCCAGTTATTATGGGAGGATATTGCTTTTTCACCATAGCCCTCAATGAGCTCCCAAATATCACTTTGCAGAATCCAGGACAACAGTGTTAGCAAACTGTTCCAAGAAGGGAAGGGTGGAACTCTGTGAGATGAAGTCACACATCAGGAAGCAATCTCTAGAAAGCTTCTCTCTAGTTATTATGTGAGGAGATTTCCTTTTTCACCATGGGCCCCTATGGGCTCCCAAGTATCACTTTAAAGATTCCACGAAAAGAGTGATAGCAAACTGCTTCCTGAGGTTTAAGTTATAAGTCTGTGAGATGAACTCACAGATCAGAAAGAGTTCTCAGAAAGCTTCTTTCACGTTTTGAACGGATGAAATTTCCTTATCAGCGTAGGCCTCAATGCGATCCAAAGAAGCCCTTCTCAGTTTCCTCAAAGACAGTGTTAATGGACTGCTCCACGAAACATAAGTGTAACTCTGTGAGATGAATTCACACATCACCAAGAAGTTTCTAAGAAAGCTTCTTTCTAGTTTTCAACTGAGTATATTTCCTTTGTCACCGTAAGCTTCACTGCGCTATGAAGTATCTAACTGCAGATTTCTAGAAAACTGTGTTAGCAAACTGATCACTGAAGAGAAACGTGTAACTCTGTGAGTTGCATTCACACATGGCAATGCAGTTTCTCAGAGAGCTTCTCTCCAGTTATTATGGGAGGATATTTGCTTTTTCACCATAGCCCTCAATGAGCTCCCAAATATCACTTTGCAGAATCCAGGACAACAGGTGTTAGCAAACTGTTCCAAGAAGGGAAGGGTGGAACTCTGTGAGATGAAGTCACACATCAGAAAGCAATCTCTAGAAAGCTTCTCTCTAGTTATTATGTGAGGAGATTTCCTTTTTCACCATGGGCCCCTATTTGGGCTCCCAAGTATCACTTTAAAGATTCCACGAAAAAGTGATAGCAAACTGCTTCCTGAGGTTTAAGTTATAAGTCTGTGAGATGAACTCACAGATCAGAAAGAAGTTTCTCAGAAAGCTTCTTTCACGTTTTGAACGGATGAAATTTCCTTTATCAGCGTAGGCCTCAATGCGATCCAAAGAAGCCCTTCTCAGTTTCCTCAAAGACAGTGTTAATGGACTGCTCCACGAAACATAAGTGTAACTCTGTGAGATGAATTCACACATCACCAAGAAGTTTCTAAGAAAGCTTCTTTCTAGTTTTCAACTGAGTATATTTCCTTTGTCACCGTAAGCTTCACTGCGCTATGAAGTATCTAATTGCAGATTTCTAGAAAACTGTGTTAGCAAACTGATCACTGAAGAGAAACGTGTAACTCTGTGAGTTGCATTCACACATGGCAATGCAGTTTCTCAGAGAGCTTCTCTCCAGTTATTATGGGAGGATATTGCTTTTTCACCATAGCCCTCAATGAGCTCCCAAATATCACTTTGCAGAATCCAGGACAACAGTGTAGCAAACTGTTCCAAGAAGGGAAGGGTGGAACTCTGTGAGATGAAGTCACACATCAGAAAGCAATCTCTAGAAAGCTTCTCTCTAGTTATTATGTGAGGAGATTTTTTTTCACCATGGGCCCCTATTTGGGCTCCCAAGTATCACTTTAAAGATTCCACGAAAAGAGTGATAGCAAACTGCTTCCTGAGGGTTAAGTTATAAGTCTGTGAGATGAACTCACAGATCAGAAAGAAGTTCTCAGAAAGCTTCTTTCACGTTTTGAACGGATGAAATTTCCTTTATCAGCGTAGGCCTCAATGCGATCCAAAGAAGCCCTTCTCAGTTTCCTCAAAGACAGTGTTAATGGACTGCTCCACGAAACATAAGTGTAACTCTGTGAGATGAATTCACACATCACCAAGAAGTTTCTAAGAAAGCTTCTTTCTAGTTTTCAACTGAGTATATTTCCTTTGTCACCGTAAGCTTCATTGCGCTATGAAGTATCTAACTGCAGATTTCTAGAAAACTGTGTTAGCAAACTGATCACTGAAGAGAAACGTGTAACTCTGTGAGTTGCATTCACACATGGCAATGCAGTTTCTCAGAGAGCTTCTCTCCAGTTATTATGGGAGGATATTTGCTTTTTCACCATAGCCCTCAATGAGCTCCCAAATATCACTTTGCAGAATCCAGGAAACAGTGGTAGCAAACTGTTCCAAGAAGGGAAGGGTGGAACTCTGTGAGATGAAGACACACATCAGAAAGCAATCTCTAGAAAGCTTCTCTCTATTTATTATGTGAGGAGATTTCCTTTTTCACCATGGGCCCCTATTATTGGCTCCCAACTATCACTTTAAAGATTCCACGAAAAGAGTGATAGCAAACTGCTTCCTGAGGTTTAAGTTATAAGTCTGTGAGATGAACTCACAGATCAGAAAGAAGTAGTTCTCAGAAAGCTTCTTTCACGTTTTGAACGGATGAAATTTCCTTTATCAGCGTAGGCCTCAATGCGATCCAAAGAAGCCCTTCTCAGTTTCCTCAAAGACAGTGTTAATGGACTGCTCCACGAAACATAAGTGTAACTCTGTGAGATGAATTCACACATCACCAAGAAGTTTCTAAGAAAGCTTCTTTCTAGTTTTCAACTGAGTATATTTCCTTTGTCACCGTAAGCTTCACTGCGCTATGAAGTATCTAATTGCAGATTTCTAGAAAACTGTGTTAGCAAACTGATCACTGAAGAGAAACGTGTAACTCTGTGAGTTGCATTCACACATGGCAATGCAGTTTCTCAGAGAGCTTCTCTAGAGTTATTATGGGAGGATATTTGCTTTTTCACCATAGCCCTCAATGAGCTCCCAAATATCACTTTGCAGAATCCAGGACAACAGTGGTTAGCAAACTGTTCCAAGAAGGGAAGGGTGGAACTCTGTGAGATGAAGTCACACATCAGAAAGCAATCTCTAGAAAGCTTCTCTCTAGTTATTATGTGAGGAGATTTCCTTTTTCACCATGGGCCCCTATTATGGGCTCCCAAGTATCACTTTAAAGATTCCACGAAAAGAGTGATAGCAAACTGCTTCCTGAGGTTTAAGTTATAAGTCTGTGAGATGAACTCACAGATCAGAAAGAAGTTTCTCAGAAAGCTTCTTTCACGTTTTGAACGGATGAAATTTCCTTTATCAGCGTAGGCCTCAATGCGATCCAAAGAAGCCCTTCTCAGTTTCCTCAAAGACAGTGTTAATGGACTGCTCCACGAAACATAAGTGTAACTCTGTGAGATGAATTCACACATCACCAAGAAGTTTCTAAGAAAGCTTCTTTCTAGTTTTCAACTGAGTATATTTCCTTTGTCACCGTAAGCTTCATTGCGCTATGAAGTATCTAACTGCAGATTTCTAGAAAACTGTGTTAGCAAACTGATCACTGAAGAGAAACGTGTAACTCTGTGAGTTGCATTCACACATGGCAATGCAGTTTCTCAGAGAGCTTCTCTCCAGTTATTATGGGAGGATATTGCTTTTTCACCATAGCCCTCAATGAGCTCCCAAATATCACTTTGCAGAATCCAGGACAACAGGTTAGCAAACTGTTCCAAGAAGGGAAGGGTGGAACTCTGTGAGATGAAGTCACACATCAGAAAGCAATCTCTAGAAAGCTTCTCTCTAGTTATTATGTGAGGAGATTTCCTTTTTCACCATGGGCCCCTATTATGGGCTCCCAAGTATCACTTTAAAGATTCCACGAAAAGAGTGATAGCAAACTGCTTCCTGAGGTTTAAGTTATAAGTCTGTGAGATGAACTCACAGATCAGAAAGAAGTCTCAGAAAGCTTCTTTCACGTTTTGAACGGATGAAATTTCCTTTATCAGCGTAGGCCTCAATGCGATCCAAAGAAGCCCTTCTCAGTTTCCTCAAAGACAGTGTTAATGGACTGCTCCACGAAACATAAGTGTAACTCTGTGAGATGAATTCACACATCACCAAGAAGTTTCTAAGAAAGCTTCTTTCTAGTTTTCAACTGAGTATATTTCCTTTGTCACCGTAAGCTTCACTGCGCTATGAAGTATCTAATTGCAGATTTCTAGAAAACTGTGTTAGCAAACTGATCACTGAAGAGAAACGTGTAACTCTGTGAGTTGCATTCACACATGGCAATGCAGTTTCTCAGAGAGCTTCTCTCCAGTTATTATGGGAGGATATTGCTTTTTCACCATAGCCCTCAATGAGCTCCCAAATATCACTTTGCAGAATCCAGGACAACAGTGGTTAGCAAACTGTTCCAAGAAGGGAAGGGTGGAACTCTGTGAGATGAAGTCACACATCAGAAAGCAATCTCTAGAAAGCTTCTCTCTAGTTATTATGTGAGGAGATTTCCTTTTTCACCATGGGCCCCTATTATGGGCTCCCAAGTATCACTTTAAAGATTCCACGAAAAGAGTGATAGCAAACTGCTTCCTGAGGTTTAAGTTATAAGTCTGTGAGATGAACTCACAGATCAGAAAGAAGTTTCTCAGAAAGCTTCTTTCACGTTTTGAACGGATGAAATTTCCTTTATCAGCGTAGGCCTCAATGCGATCCAAAGAAGCCCTTCTCAGTTTCCTCAAAGACAGTGTTAATGGACTGCTCCACGAAACATAAGTGTAACTCTGTGAGATGAATTCACACATCACCAAGAAGTTTCTAAGAAAGCTTCTTTCTAGTTTTCAACTGAGTATATTTCCTTTGTCACCGTAAGCTTCACTGCGCTATGAAGTATCTAATTGCAGATTTCTAGAAAACTGTGTTAGCAAACTGATCACTGAAGGAAAACGTGTAACTCTGTGAGTTGCATTCACACATGGCAATGCAGTTTCTCAGAGAGCTTCTCTCCAGTTATTATGGGAGGATATTTGCTTTTTCACCATAGCCCTCAATGAGCTCCCAAATATCACTTTGCAGAATCCAGGACAACAGTGGTTAGCAAACTGTTCCAAGAAGGGAAGGGTGGAACTCTGTGAGATGAAGTCACACATCAGAAAGCAATCTCTAGAAAGCTTCTCTCTAGTTATTATGTGAGGAGATTTCCTTTTTCACCATGGGCCCCTATTCTGGGCTCCCAAGTATCACTTTAAAGATTCCACGAAAAGGTGATAGCAAACTGCTTCCTGAGGTTTAAGTTATAAGTCTGTGAGATGAACTCACAGATCAGAAAGAAGTTTCTCAGAAAGCTTCTTTCACGTTTTGAACGGATGAAATTTCCTTTATCAGCGTAGGCCTCAATGCGATCCAAAGAAGCCCTTCTCAGTTTCCTCAAAGACAGTGTTAATGGACTGCTCCACGAAACATAAGTGTAACTCTGTGAGATGAATTCACACATCACCAAGAAGTTTCTAAGAAAGCTTCTTTCTAGTTTTCAACTGAGTATATTTCCTTTGTCACCGTAAGCTTCACTGCGCTATGAAGTATCTAATGCAGATTTCTAGAAAACTGTGTTAGCAAACTGATCACTGAAGAGAAACGTGTAACTCTGTGAGTTGCATTCACACATGGCAATGCAGTTTCTCAGAGAGCTTCTCTCCAGTTATTATGGGAGGATATTGCTTTTTCACCATAGCCCTCAATGAGCTCCCAAATATCACTTTGCAGAATCCAGGACAACAGTGGTAGCAAACTGTTCCAAGAAGGGAAGGGTGGAACTCTGTGAGATGAAGTCACACATCAGAAAGCAATCTCTAGAAAGCTTCTCTCTAGTTATTATGTGAGGAGATTTCCTTTTTCACCATGGGCCCCTATTATGGGCTCCCAAGTATCACTTTAAAGATTCCACGAAAAGAGTGATAGCAAACTGCTTCCTGAGGTTTAAGTTATAAGTCTGTGAGATGAACTCACAGATCAGAAAGAAAGTTTCTCAGAAAGCTTCTTTCACGTTTTGAACGGATGAAATTTCCTTTATCAGCGTAGGCCTCAATGCGATCCAAAGAAGCCCTTCTCAGTTTCCTCAAAGACAGTGTTAATGGACTGCTCCACGAAACATAAGTGTAACTCTGTGAGATGAATTCACACATCACCAAGAAGTTTCT